>NW_027122712.1:600000-841561 GCF_030686945.1 Centruroides vittatus
ACCGGAGTCGTTAACTAACGTAATTCGTTTAGTACTAGTATTATTTCCCATCTCGACTTCTCCCCTTCCGTAGAGGACGACGGGACGATCGAATGTTTTATAAGAAAACGTCATCCGATCACGTGATATAAAGTTATTTTCATCCAATGAAACTTTATCTATCTCGGAAAATAACCAATCCGCCATCCATTTAAGTCACGTGATACGATTACCCAATCGTGACAGACAGGTGCATTTCGTAGTCGTGACATGGTGGTCGATACCTTTAACGTGTTTACCGAGCAATAAACGCGATATTTAGTAAAATATTACGGTATAATAAGCAAAATAAACATTTTACAAAAATTTATTTATATCGTAAGTGTGCCAAGTTTTAGGTCTAACATCACCATAACTCGTAGCAATAAATATTAAGGATAGGATGGTATGATTGTATCCTTAATATTTATTGCTAAATTGATATTAAAAACTTGTGAAATTAAATAAATTGTTACCTATACCTAAAATTAAAAATGACTTTTTAATTGAGAGGTTATAAATATATTTTATATTCTACAGAAATTATGTTTTACGCTTTTCTTCAGACAGTCTTTTAATTTCATTTGTTGATGAAAGACATCAGCATACTGAGATTATACGATAGATACCAATTTAAAATCAGTAATATAGTTGTATTCGAAAATATATGGCATTAAACATTTTTAATGTCAGGCAAAATCCAAAATCCCACAGGCACTGTCATCAATAAAATCTTGACCTATTATTTTGTGAATAGTGAGATCGTATTCATCTTCTATATTTTGGACAAATTGTTTTATAGAAGTTAAAAGAAAAATGATCCACCCTGTAAATGTTATAAATTTGGTATTGGAAAAAAGAGCTAGGGTCCGTTTCCCCAAATATTATACGAGTCATATCATCACTTTTCGTTTAATCGTAGGAAATAAATTATAGCTAGATCGATTAATGTATTATAAGAAAAAGTTATGCTAATATTGAATCATTTAATTTTTCGAGTGTTATCTATGTATAAAATTGAATATTCACAAAATAATTGTATAAAATCTTGCTTTGGGTATTTTGCAGAGGCGTGAGGTAGTCAATGAATACCAGTTAAACTTAGGAATCATACATTTTGGATTATTTGTTCTCTAAGTGAAGTTCTCTATTGTGGAAATAATCGTGTGTTCAGAAGTTTACTGCGTTAACAGTGCATCGATAATGATAAATATATACCGGTAGCTTATAAGGAATTCAAGAAAAATTTCAGAACGAATAATTTTCACAATAAAATCATTTATTTTATTAGTACTAAAAATAACAAAAACAAAAGTGAAAAGTACTGATCTATTGCACAATAACGTTATATATTCTGTTGATATTAGGTAAGAAAAGTTAATTTGTTATATATAATTGAATTCAAACAAAAGAGATTGAAATACTTGAAAAATTGCTCTAATACTTTAGAAAGAATATATGAATTATTACTTTTAATAACCTATATTTATTGATCAAAACAATAATTTTATTTTCATTAATTTTGAAACAATATTTTAACGCTACAAAATGAAATGAATAATATAATACCTGTAATCGAACATTTTCCGTTATCACATATCAATCCCGGACGACATAGACTTTTAGAAACTCCCTCCGATTCACAACTTTGTCCTTCTTCTAAAAGAATAGCGAAATTTGAGAAAAATGATCAGCAAATATTAATTTACGGACAGATTATAACCTTTGTAAGTGACACAAACGGGACAACAACCGCACACCGAACCGTTGTCTATTTTCTCAGAATCCTCACATTCTGTTTCTGGGCATACCACTCTGAGACAAAGTTCATCACAGGTCGTATTTAGTGTTCCGCAGACAGATCTTAGAAGTATAAAAACAATAAGTGTCTTTATCTCGAGCATTTTGGATAGGAGACAAGCCTTATAAGTTTCGGTGTTTGATTTTCGTACATATTTACATAATGATGTCAGCGATTACGTAACTCTTTCGATA
Organism: Centruroides vittatus; assembly: GCF_030686945.1. NCBI lineage: Eukaryota > Metazoa > Arthropoda > Arachnida > Scorpiones > Buthidae > Centruroides > Centruroides vittatus. The sequence continues at coordinate 602,014 of NW_027122712.1, forward strand.
ACGTATTACTATGGCAATTGATATTATGCATTTATCAAAAAGTACAAAGTAACAAAAACACTAAAACGTTGTTATTTGTGTTTGAATTATATGAAATTTTGATTAAACATTCAATAATAGAATTTAAAAGTTTTTTTTATACAGCATTTTTCAATTATTTAACATATTTTGCGAACATCTATACATGGCATCTTTGAACGAATATTTTATATTAGGTAGCATTTATTACACTTGAAAATTTCATGTAATTTCCTTTCAAATTTATTTAGAGGAAGATACATTGATGTTAATTAACGAAGTTGTACTTTAGTTGTACAATATTAACAAATGAATTGTAAAGTAATAACTAAGAAAGACTGAACTAAAAACCTACTTTTGCCGTTCTTGAGTAAAACATTAACATTTCGTCATATTTAAATTCAAACATCGGAATAAAAATCAGCTTTACTAACCTTTCAATGCTACAGTACGCGCTGGAATCGAAAGATGTCTTAACTTCTAATATTTATGCTCACCATCTGCCCCTCGAATGATGTTCGAAAACTCCCATAAGTACAATCATTGACAATAGTTATTGTCAATAAATACTTCGTTTTCTAGAGTACTTAAGTAATTATAATCGCCTAGTTCGAATGTAAAAATTAAGCACGAGTTATGAATAATCGATATTCAAAAATATTCCAATTATAATTCTAAGAGCTTTAGTAACAGACAACAATCTTTGTTCATCATAGGTATGAGAATTTTAGCTCAAATATGATTATTTTAAATGGCAGATATGAAAAATTGCTTATTCAAGTCTGGCAACATTATTAAGCATTGGCAGAAGTCTGTAAATACGTTTGGGGATTTTTAAAATAAAATAAGACAGACCCGAGTACATTAAAATTGCCATTGTGTTAAACAGAGAAAATCACTTCACGTTTGACTGAAACGACTTTTGAAAGAAATAGTAGAATTATTAAGAACATTCTGCCGTTATTTTTGCAGCTGCGGTAAAGTACTGTTATACGAAATTTTTAAGAAAACATAGAACTGAATTTATCGTGTGGTTGATAAAACGGAGGCGTCAGCCTGAGTAGCGCAGTAGGTAGTGCGTCAGTCTGATAACCTGGAGGCCGTAAGTACGATCCTCATCTGGGACACATTTCTGTTTCTTCGTTTGAAAACTCAGACTTTTATTGGCGGTGATGTTCCTATTATCTGACTATTTTACATTAGTAAGGTAAAATTTTTTCCAGTTATTGCTGGACCTGCATACCAGCAGTTGAAATGGGACATATTGCGTCTTAGAAAAATATCCGTGCAGCGGAACGGACCGTGACGGTATTTGTGTACTTGGTCGTTGGACGAATAGTAATAATCAGGGCCGGATTTACATAGGGACATTTGGGGCCGGTGCCCAGGGCTCCCACAAAACTATGTTTAAACATAAATTTTTCCCCTATTACTGCGACAGCCTAGTGTGGCCTAATCATGAGGGCCACATAGAAAGAAAACCAAACCCGGGAAAAACCTACGAAACATCGGAAAATTTCGGGAAAAAATTTTACATAGGTATTTTTCAATTAAATTAAAATAATTAGTTTTACACAGTAAAATATATGTATGTTTACAATAACCTTATTTTTAAATGAAATTTACAACTTCCTAGTTGAAATCTAGTTGAAAGTACAGTATTTTGTGTAAATTTTCTAAATCATCAAATTTGCCTACTCTTAAAGGAGGCTCCCACCGAATTTGTGCCCGGGGCCCCTGGATTGGTAAATCCGGCCTGGTAATAACGCTCTCAGTACACGTGGACAAGAAAAAATTAATCAGCACTGCAATCGTAATAGAAAGAAACAAGAAGAGGGCATTTTGAAGTAAACACTGCGCTTAAAAAAATTTAATATAAACATTGTGCAATATCAATGTTAACAACGAATTTTCTCGCATTTTATTCCAAAAGCGGCATTTTTCTACTAACGTCACAGCTATTCCCCATTGAAAGGTTGGCAAGTATGAAAAATCTCTTTATGTGTTTCAACGCATATTGGAATGAATGAGCATCGTGGAGTTTGTTCGGTTCACTAATGCAATATAGGAAAATAAATATACACTAGTCTATATAGGCCGTTACTTGCTAGTCCAATACTCCGCAGGGCGGCTCAAATGAAATTCTCGTGTTACCAGTTGACAATGTATGCGACTGGCGCACGTGTCAGTCGTGAGTTGTTTCGTGCACGTGCGGTCGGCAGAACAGTGACAATCGTAATTAAACAAATTTTCCTTCGTAAAAAATACAATCTTGCAAATAAGTAGTATTTTGAAAATGTTTCTTTAATTTTTCTACAAATTGAAGTTTTTAACATTCTTTCGACATTTCAAAGTAAGGCCGCGACTGCACTAGCCGTAAAAGGGCCGTAAAACCCCTCACCGTAAAAGCTTTTAATCACGTGACCATGATATTTTACGCCTGAGCAGGTCGTAAAAGCTTTTACGGTGAGGGGTTTTACGGCCCTTTTACGGCTAGTGGAGTCGCGGCCTAAAATTAATAGTAAAATCAGTTTTTTATGCTACGCGGCCGATACGCAATACTCAAAATTATAATTATTTTGGTGAGTTTGCATTCTTTAATTTTACAATTGTAATCCTTTTTTTTTAAACTTTTGTCTCTAACGCATATTTTAAAATCATAGATTCCGCCATCCCGATAGGTAAACCGCCATCTTTTTCTTTCTTTCGCCGTCATTCTCAAAAACCTACAAACAGTCCTTCACCCCCGGCCGCCCCATTGTGGGCCTGGCCAAACCTATAACGGGCATGCTAATGGAGGTACTCTTAGAGCCCACAGGGTGGGAAAGAGTTTAAGAAAAACCTACAAATGAAAACGCATGCCCGTGGCGACGGAGCGACCACTATTATCGAACGGACTCCGTATTAAATTCTGACATAACAAATTTGTGAATTAATAAAAACAGTTATAGTTAATTTATAATAAAAAAAGTTGCAAAGTAATGTTACTAATGAGAACAAAGAATTTATCACAATATTAAAAATTAATTTAAATGTTTGTATATTTTTAAAATAAGAATTTTTGGCTAATGTCAGATGTTTGTAATTAGCTGGCAATACTACTCGTGCTCATTCAGTTATTGAAACGTTTGGCGTGTTTCCATTGTTACTTGTTAGTTGGAACTTCCATTTTTATACTTTTGGATAGTAAGAGAATAGTCATGTCGTACAAAGGCGCACAGAAGATACAAAAGGTGATGGTTCAACCCATTAACCTCATCTTTCGGTATTTACAGAATCGAGCGAGGATTCAAGTTTGGCTGTATCAGAATATCACAATGAGGATAGAAGGACACATCATTGGTTTCGACGAATACATGAACTTGGTGTTAGACGATGCCGAAGAAGTCAATATGAAAACAAAACAGAGGAAAGCAATTGGCAGAATCTTATTAAAAGGAGAGAACATTACACTGATTATGAGCACCCAAACATTACCTGGTTGATGTAGTATGTTATCCATCTTAAGTGTGTTCTGTGAAATGATTTTATCTGTTCTTCATTAGTGCATATAATAATTCTGAAGTTCATTAAATGCTATTTCATCTTTGAGTGTTTTACTTTATTACGAGTACTGTACATGTCCAGTTAAGATTTAGAACACCCCGAATTTTAGTTACTCACGTTGTATATATGTATTTGAAGTATCAATAACATAAGTGAAATTAAAGAATGTGCTAATTTGTTTAGTAAAAGTTTTGTTTTCATAAATCATAGTGTCATGTCATATTTTTTCATTTAGATTTATTTTATATAATTTTTCGTGATACACTATTGCTTATATCTGCTAAAATTTATACTGATTTACAATAAAAAATTGCAAAAGTATAGTGCACTCCAGCTAATCTGAGTTATCATATGGTAGTTATTTGAATTTTTGGGACTATACAGTATAAAAACAATAGATAAATACTTATATGCCAAATACCGTAAAAACGTTTTTTAAATATATGTTAAAATGTGTAATTCATGTTAATTTTGCAATTTGACATGTTTTTAAAAATTCTGTGAATTATTGTTTTTGTCTGGAACATTTAGTGGAAAAACAAAGTTGGTTCAGATTTCTTGAAGTATGCTATATATCCTTGCAATTATAGTTTAAATACTGAAGATGGTGTAATTGGAAATCACTAATCACTTCCAACATTTAATTTTATTTGATAGAAAAAATTAAACAGATACCTAATAAAATATATACATATAATTGATTCATAGTAAAATTTTAAGTAATGGCTATATACATTATAAACAATAACTTTTGATAGACTTATTTTAAAACAATTCAATTTCATTTTTAAAAATGATTTAAAAAAAAATAAACCTTGATTTAATCTAGTAATTATAATTAAATAACATTAAATGTTGCTAAAAATGTTATTTAATCCTATGTAGTTTTGACAAAGTAAGTAGCAAATGGTGCAACTATACTAAATAATGATAAAACAAATTCAAAATGATAGACAAGTTTATATTATGCATAATAAAATTAATACTAGCGAGGTTGAGGCCAAAGTTTTAAATGCGAAAATGTGTACGTCGGATGTTCGGCGCTGCTTTCTGGTAAGCCTAGAAGTTTGACAATGGTGCTTGGATGTTGAGCATGATTCCACTGACTTTCCAAACACCATTGTCAAACTTCTGGGCTTGCAGGAAAGCAGCGCTGAACATCTGACGTACACGTTTTTGCATTTAAAACTTCGGCCTCAACCTCACTACTGTAAAATCAGTTTTGTAAATACTGTAGAAGTCATTTATAGTTCAAAATAAATTCCAATTTGTATATCCCAAACTTGCAACTAAAAATAATTACTTAAAACTTGCATGTAGATGAGAATTCTATTTTCTGGAATATCAAATGTATTTTTAGTGGTAATAATACATATTTACAAAACTCAAAGTAAAAATTGCTAAAAAAAAAAAAAACTCTGTATTGTGAGTAAACTTACTCATTATTGCAAGTTTGGAATAAAATTTAAAACAGGAATAAATTTACAATCTAGTGTATTAAGGAAAGAAGAAAAACATGTTCAAAATAAATTTTAAATGTAAAGATTCAATCAATCTTCATATTTAAAATTTATTATTAAAATTTATGAAAAGAAAAAATAATTTGTGTGCATTAAAGCAAAAAATAAAAAATTCAAGTATGTTTGGATACAGTAGGAAAGCTATTTTTGTGAAAGTTCTTTTTAACTCCTTATAATCCACTCCAATTTTTTGTTGTATTTTTGTTTAAGTTTACGATTCAGGATATTTTGGAATCTTGCTACCTTACTATTCTCTTCCCACAGGTATGACCTGTTGTATTGAAATATAAAGACAGTTATGCCGGCTAGAATATATAAGAAGTGGGTATTAGCCCTAACGAGGATAAGGGCCACATTGGAATTCTTAATGGAATGCAAGAGAATAAAAGTTTATCCCATGTCAATATACAGCATAAAACTGCCAAAGGGATGTGAATCTTTGATACTGAAGTTAAGAAATGTATGCCTTAGGAAAGTGATTAGATCAATGAGAAAGAAAGTATATTCTATATTATACAAAGTGATACAGGTAGAAGAAGATTTATTTCAACACAACAGGTCATACCTGTGGGAAGAGAATAGTAAGGTAGCAAGATTCCAACATAGCCTGAATCGTAAACTTAAACAAAAGTTCTTTTTAAAATGATATTTTTAAACTCTTGTGAAAATTTGAGATATATGAACATTTTAACTTTTTCTTGCAATGTGTTTTCTAGCAAAGCAATCCATAACTTAAGAAATTCATTTCTATACACATTCTTTTATATCCTTATCATAGCTGCAGATATAGAACAATTAAATATTGTTCTACAGAACATAACAATCATTTAGACTTAAACTTTAGTTTTATTGTGTTTTTCCATAAACTTTATCATCCTATATCCAACTGCATTGCCAGGCCCAGGAGAAAAATTTACATGGGTACCAGGTAAATAAATTATTTAAAAATTTATTTTGAGTTTTTCACGGATGTATCACTTTTACAAAATAAAGAACAATAATCATTGTTAAGCATTTTATATTACAATAGTGCATGAAAAAGCAACTTGTGAAATGATGTCACAGCCCTGAGAACTATACTCCATCATCCCTACCCTCTCATTGGCTCTGTCTATCACAGTGGTAGGATTACACCTTAACCAAGTGTGCAGACTTTTGGTTGTTTTTAGTGCTTTTGAATTTATTTATGACACATTTTTACTTAGTTTGGTATGTAATTTTACATGCAGATTTTTCTAACATGTTCAGATACATCCTATGTTTTGTTACATTGACATAAGAAATGTTAGAATTATTTACTTCTTATAACAGCAAACCTCTTAATGAATCTTTGAAAATTAAGTAAAAGTTGAAATTTACCATTTGTTATAGTTTTTTCTTAAAAATGGTGTAAAACTGAAAGCAAATTATTTAGAATATATAAATCATATCATCGGTGCAAAATTGTGTATCTATCCCAATATGCCTGAAATTATTATTTTTTGACTCCATCCCGTGAGCACTGAGAGGTCTTAAATTGTAAGTTAGACCAAGACAGGACCGAACACACATGTAATGGACCATTTCCCAAAAATTGTTGGAGTTTCTTGAACCAATGGATTATGCATTCAGTTTATTTTTAACTTCATAATTTGTTAAAAGTCTGCTTTCTTCTTTACTACTTTTATTAGCATATTGGATTATAAATATACAACTATATACAATTTTAAATAGGAATAGATTTTATAATTTTCCTATTTAAAGTTTAAATTTTATTTCTTTTGTGATTTACGAAGTGAGTTTACTTATGTTCCTAGACAAGTATGGCTTTTGACATGTTAATTAAGATTAAGTACTACAGTAAACAGACCATATCATTTACAATACAACCAGGGACACATTTCAGTCAGTGAAAATGAGGTCTAAAACTGACAAACTTCAGTTATTTTTTAAAAATTTATTTATTTATCTATAAATTGATGATAGTATATTAATGTTAGTAAAATTTTCCTATACAAAGATTCAGTGGCGTAACAAGGGAGTATATCATGCACCGGGCACCACTCGCAGAGGGGCGCCCAAATGGTCTCCAAGACAAACTATATGTGTTTCTGGAGAGGAGAGGGGGCGCCAATAAAGTGTCGGGTGCCAGTTATGTTCGCTACGCCACTGCAAAGATTATGTCTACAATTGAGTATTAAAAACAGGCAAAACCAGTATCTGGAAATTGGGGATGTCTGATTACCTTAAGTACTAACTTAAATGTCAGCAAAAAATTGTAATTATAGAATTTTCAAGAATAATTTTAGAATAGCATTATAATTCATAATGCATACAACATAATAATATGAACCTTTAATTTAATTATTTCTGTAATAAAATTTACTAATGGTTTTAATTTATTGTACTACTAGGTTTAATTAGTTTGTTTGGTTTACACATACAGATTTATGTAAATCTGTATGTGCTACCATGTTGTTTGTTTGCAGAATAATACTTGTAAAATAACTATAAAAATAATTATCAGTAAATCTTTGCTCCAGCAAATTTAGATGAAAGAACATTTAGATAGAAAATAGCATTTTTATGAGCATTGATTAAAAAGCTCAGTATATAGAAGAAAAAAGAACTTTCAACTATACAAAAAATTTAAAAAGTGTGCAAGAAAATTCAGATTTTGAGAAAAGTTTACGGAGAATGTTTAAAAAAAAAACTAATGCTAAGATTTGAAATAGATAAGAGAAAGAATGATAACGAGTTCGATTAATGACTATAATAACTTTTTTGCAAACTGCAGCAACAAGGTAAAAACAAAATAGAAGTATTTATCAATAATACATGAAAAAGTAAAATAAGGATATGCTAAAATTGAATGTAATTGTTAGATAGTTACAATATAATAAATTTATTCAATTGGTATAGCATTGAGAGCTTATATGGGCCCCATGGTAAAGTGGACCATTTTTGCCTGTAAGTAGGTCTGTTTTTTCTTGAGCAAATGAAATATGTAGAATATTTCCCTACTAATAAAAATCAGTCTTAAAGATTTTCTGTACAAAATTAATGTAGTTTTACTTTCATTAATTTTATAGAGGTAGGAATCACTACACCGGGGCTTGGAGAAAACTCCCCAGCTGCTACCCTTCAATAGCCCTGGATACAGAGTACATTAATCAAAGATACAAATCAAATCACTTGAAAAGAAATATATTATGTATTAGTATTAGGGTGGATCAAATGAAAACGGAACAGTAGCCATTATTTATTTTCAAATGTAATCACCAAAATTACACAAGCACTTGTTCCACTGTTGCACCAAGCGATGAATACCTCGTTCATAGAAAGAGTTTGGCCGAGACTGAAACCAGTTTCGAACAGTGTCCATGACTTCACTGTCCGATTGAAAACATCGACCCCGCAATGCTTTTTTTAGCGAACCAAAGATGTGAAAGTCACATGGTGAAAGGTCAGGGCTGTATGGTGGGTGTTCCAACACACTCCACCAAAACTTTGCAAGCATGCTCAGTTTATGAGTGGCCATATGTGGCCATGCATTGTCGTGGAGCAAAAGCACTCCTGAGGACATTCCTGGGCCTTTGACTTTGATTGCTGCATGCAAATGTTCCAGGGTTCCACGTTGCTCTTCTTTAGTCGCAAACATGATGTAGACTGATTGCCTGCCGGCCGACACTCCTGGCTGACCGCCAGCTCAAACTACATGGTTGCATGCGCTTACCAAGGGTGAGTCCATTCCTCAATAGAGTTTCTCCTCTTTCACCTCCCGCTCTACATCTACACACAGTTTTGTTACACTCACATACACATACACCAAATCATGACCACTGTTCCATTTTCATTTGATCCACCCTAATAACATGGAAAACTCCAGAATTACTATATTAAAACTTTAAATTATTTGAAAGCAAGTTAAGAGTATAAAATGATGTTAACATATCGTTGGTGCACAAGAATAGTGACACAACTAAAAAAAATAGTTCTTCCAGAACAGCTATTTAAAAGTTTCTTGTTTCCTGCAAGGCTTTGTCATGATCTTGGATTTTTAAAATTTTCAAATCTGTTTTGGAAATAAATATTAGTGTTCCTTCTTCCACATAAAAATATAGGAAGTTTGCTATACATTTCTACAATAAACTCGAAATTGGAAATTTTTTAGTTGTGTCACTATTTCTTGTGCACCAACAATATATTGACTAATCCTTTCCTTACATTTTTATAATGACCTATTCATTCTTTTCCTTTCTCCATCAGAATCATAATTGCTATAAGAGAAAATTGTTGTGATACAATTACCTCCTAATCTCTCTTTCTGTGTAAAGACCTGTGTATTTTTGGAATAAGAAAGTAAGCTTATTTCATATAGTTAATAAATAAGTTATATCATATACAGATCAACAAAAAAAATGCTGTATGTACTGTATAGTAAATTTGACTGAAGATAAAAGATTTATATAGGAGATTGGATGCAAAATTTACTACAAATGAAAAATTAACTAAAATTGGAAATGATTTAAAAGCTTTCTGTATGACAAAGTAACTAAATTATTTTTAAAGGTTGAAGAGCAGTAGACAAGACCAGGAATTGTGAGATGACTGAGCAGTTAAGGTGTAATCCTACCACTGTAATGGACAGAGACAATGAGGGTATAATTCTCTGGGCTCCGACATCATCCCACAATTTGCTTTCTCATGCACTATTGCAGGGCCTCTTAAACTATGGGTCGCAAGATTTTAATGCAAAATATTGAAAATAATTTGTGAGAGTTTGAAAATGGCACGCTTTGAGTCATAGGTTTCGTGAGTTGCACTTTGTGTCACTTCTGGTGCAGCGAGACGATTCAGCAACACTGATTGTATATAATTAGGGTATATAATTTTTGTAACTATAATAAATACAATTTTACAACTTGTGCAATTTTTAATTTTATATTTTTGCATGTTTTTAAACAAATTCTAAAACTATATTTTTTCATATGTATATATATTGTTACCTAATCAATAAATCATCACAAAATATCTATATATCTTTATTTTATATTTTTTTTAGGTCGTGAAAAAATCACAATCATAAATGGGGTCGTGAATAAAAAAAGTTTAAAAAGCCCTGCACTATTGTAATATAAAATAATTAATAATCATTGTTTTTTATTTTATAAAAAAATGTATGTATCCATGAAAAAACTCAAAATAAATTTTAAAATAATTTATTTACATGATGGCCATGTAAATAAATTGGCACCGTGGGCCTGGTATTGTACTTGGATACAGGATGACAAATTTTATAATAAAACACACTAAAACTAAAGTGTAAGTCTAAATGCTTGTTATATTCCATAGAACAATATTTAATTGTTCTATATCTGCAGCTATAAAAAGGATGTAAAAGAATGTGTATAGAAATGATTTCTTAAAAAATATTATGGATTACATTGCTAGAAAAAAGTTAGTGTTCATACATCTCAAATCTTCACAATGGTTTAAAAATATCTTTCACCAAAAAAAAAAAAACTTTCAATACTGTATCCAAACATACTTGAATTTTTCATTTCTTTTCACTTTAATGCATTTAATTTCTGCACAAATTATTTTATTTTCATAAATTTTTATAATAAATTTTAAATGAAGATTGATTAAAAAAATCTTTATATTTAAAATTTATTTTGAACTTGTTAAAATGTTTCCTTCTTTCATTAATATACTGGATTGTACATTTATTCCTGTTTTAATTTTTATTCCAAACTTGCAATAATAGATAAGTTTACTCACGATACTGATGTTTTAACAATTTTTACTTTGAGTTTTGTAACAAAATATGTATCATTACCACTGTAAAAATACATTTGATATTCCAAAAAATAGAATTCATCTAAATGAGTTTTATGTAAATGATTGCAAGTTATTTTGAACTATAAACGATTTCTACAATAGTTACACAACTGGTTTTACAGTATTAATTTAATTATGCATAATATAAACTTGTCTATCATTATATCATTATTTAGTATAGTACTTTGCCAAAACTATAGTACTTAGTATAGTACTTAGAATCAAATAACATTTTTGGCTACATTTAATGTTATTTAATTATAATTACTAGATTAAATCAAGGTTTATTTTTTTAAAATCATTTTTAAAAATGAAATTGAATTCAAAGTTTTAAAATAAGTCTATCAAAAGTTGTTTATAATGTATATAGCCATTACTTAAAATTTTACAATGAATCAATTATATGCATATATTTTATTAAGCATCTGTTTAACTTTTTCTATCAAGTAAAATTAAATGTTGGAAGTGATTTCCAATTACACCATCTTCAGGATTTAAAATATAATTGCAAGGATATATAGCATACTTCAAGAAATCTGAATCCACTTTGTTTTTCCAATAAATGCTCCAGCCAAAATCAAAATGAATTCACAGAATTTGAAATATGTCAAATTGAAAAATAAAACTAATATGAATTACACATTTTAACATAGATTTAAAAAGTTTTTGTGCAGTATTTGGCATATAAATATTTATCTATTGTTTTTATCCCAATAATCCCCATATGATAACTCATATTAGCTGGAGTGCAGTATACTTTAACTTTTTATTGAAAATCAGTAAAAATTTTAGCAGATATGAGCAATATCATGAAAAATTATATAAATAAATCTAAATGAAAAAATATGAAATGACTATGATTTATAAAAACAATATTTTTACTAAATGATTATATGTATTAATAAAGAAGATACAATCGATTTCAAAGAATGATGGATAACACGAATTACATCAACCAGGTAATGTTTGGGTGCTCATAATCAGTGTAATGTTCTCTCCTTTCAATAAGATTCTGCCAATTGCTTTCCTCTGTTTAGTTTTCATATGAACTTCTTCGGCATCGTCTAACACCAAGTTCATGTATTCGTCGAAACCAATGATGTGTCCTTCTATCCTCATTGTGATATTCTGATACAGCCAAACTTGAATCCTCGCTCGATTCTGTAAATACCGAAAGATGAGGTTAATGGGTTGAACCATCACCTTTTGAATTTTCTGCGCACCTTTGTACGACATAATGTTCCTGGTTCAAAATATACAAATGAAAGTTCGAACTAACAACCGGCAACGAACACACGCCAAACGTTTCAATAACTGAATGAGCACGAGTAGTGTTGCCAGCTAATAACAAACATCTGACATTAGCCAAAAATTCTTATTTTAAAAATATACAAACATTTAAATTAATTTTTAATATTGTGATAAATTCTTTGTTCTCATTAGTAACATTACTTTGCAACTTTTTTTTATTATAAATTAACTATAACTGTTTTTATTAATTCACAAATTCGTTATATCGGCATCTGAGAATGACGCGAAAAAAAAGAAAAACATAGCGGTCTACCTATAGATAGTATCGGTATGGCGGGATCTTTGATTTTAAAATATGCGTTGGAGACAAAAGTTAAAAAAAGGATTACAATTGTAAAATAATTATGGTTTTGAGTATCGCGTATCCGCCAGTAGCATTTAAAAAAAATGATTTTACTGTTAATTTTACTTTGGAATGTCGAAAAAGCGATAAAAACTTCTATTTGTGGAAAAATTACAGAAAATGTATCAAAATACTTCTTATTTACAAAATTGTATTTTTTACGAAGGAAAATTTGTTTAATATTTTACATTATTGTTTTAAATGTATTATTTTACCTGAAGAGCGGGGAACCCGAAACGTATAGTGCTTATTTGGAGTTGAAATTTAATAAAATATGAAAAGAAAAAGATCCAAGTCAAGTTTCCTAAAACACGGTGTGATAAATTCTAAACTAATAGCCAAATACGTAGTTACATAAAAAGAAAGAAAATAAAAACCTGACTTTGCGTAATTTCTAAATTCGTATAAATTCGTAAATAAATAAAAATGAAGTTTCTACATTATATTTTATTATTTGGAAACAAGATTTGAAAAATAAGTTCCATATTTAAATGATTTTCTTTCTAGAGGGTTTTTTTTCTTAACTCTCTCCACCCTGTGGGCACTAAAAGGCCTCTTTTAGCAAGCCCGGGTAGTGAGGGATGGGGCGCGATATATCCGGATAGACAACCCCCCGAATCCGAACGGGTCGAAAAATCCCCAGGAATTTTTCGACCCGTTCGGATTCGGTACCTGTTACCTTGAATGTTCGTCCATCCGGTCTCCTTTTTTAGAAGGTGAAATTCCATCTAAATGGTAAACTATTCAACGATTTATTGTGTTGAGAATATACAAGAACTACTTTATAATTATCAAGAGCCACGGCAGTGACTTCGCTTCAAGTTAAAAACTCAGTCAGTGACTTTTTAACTTGACTCGAAGGAGAGGCGCCGATTTTCGAGGGTCAATTTCTCCGCTCCCCAAAGACTTATAGTGAGTCTGAACATTTTGTTCGAAAAATACTTGCTTTCTTGGATAGTGTGGGAATTCCATGAGTTAAAAAAATAATTAAAAATGTAAACAGTTTTTTTAAAAATGAAATTTGGTAACACATTTTCAGATAATGAATTTCCCATTCCTGATTTAATAATTTACTTGACGTAGTACGAAAATCTTCGAAAATAAAAATGAGGGGGTTTTACACAAGGGGGGAAGCTGAACACTCATTTTACACACGAAACACCCAGTTGAGAAACAAAATTTAAAGTTTCACGCATTTCTTTTAAAGCACTGCAAATTAATGGAATCGAAAGGGAAAAATTTATTTACTACAAATTCTTTTGATTTGTAGAAATTATTTTTCTCGTTTCCATTAATTTGCACAGTACTGTGTAATAAAAGCATCCGTGTTACGTAAAACAAGAATGATAAATTATGGAGGACCAGTAAATGTCCATTGAAGAAAGCATAAAAATCACATTTGATAAAAATTTCATCATGTAGTTACTAAATAGAAGAAAATGTGCAAATTTTATTAAATACTTTAATTTTGATAAACATTTGATAACAAAACAAAGATATTAGGAAAAGAATATTGCTAAATACAGTATTTATGAAAATTTTAAAAACATTAAAGCTGTTTATAGTAGTGTAGTGTAAATAAAAATTTCCCAACATTTTAAATGAATAAATTAAATTTTTGAAAATTATTTAATCAACTTCTTCTATTGTTGGACCACTTCCACCTCCACTTGTAGGCCCAGCACCGCCAGGTGCTCCACCTGGGAATCCTCCTGGCATACCACCTGGCATTCCTCCAGCCTGATATAACTTTGTAATAATAGGGTTACAGAATCCTTCCAATTCTTTTTGTTTATGTTCAAATTCTTCTTTTTCTGCAAGCTGTAATATATATATTTATATGTAAATATTAAAATGTATACAATAAATGTTTTTTTTTTTTGTTTAAAAAGATCTTACCTGATTAGTATCTAGCCACTTGATTGTCTCTTCCACTTTTTCTAACAGTTTCTTCTTATCGTCCTCCGAAATTTTGTCTTTTAGCTTCTCGTCTTCGACGGTAGACTTCATATTGAAAGCGTAACTCTCGAGAGAATTTTTGGCAGAAATTCTACCTTTCTGTTTATCGTCTTCGTCCTTGTATTTCTCTGCATCTTTTACCATTCTCTCGATTTCTTCTTTTGAAAGACGGCCTTTATCGTTAGTAATGGTGATTTTGTTCTCTTTTCCCGTACTCTTATCCACGGCAGACACGTTCATGATACCATTAGCATCAATATCAAACGTTACCTCAATCTGAGGAACCCCACGAGGTGCTGGAGGAATTCCAGTAAGCTCAAACTTTCCCAACAGATTGTTGTCTTTTGTCATAGCTCTTTCACCTTCATAAACTTGGATTAAAACCCCGGGCTGGTTGTCAGAATAGGTTGTGAAGGTCTGAGTTTGTCTAGTAGGGATCGTTGTATTACGTTTTATAAGAACAGTCATTACACCACCTGCAGTTTCAATTCCAAGGGAAAGGGGAGTAACATCAAGCAAAAGAAGATCTTGAACTTGTTCTGACTTGTCACCGTTCAAAATAGCAGCCTGTAATAAACAAAAAAAAATTTTTTTAATTTGTTATGGTTATTGAGTGGCTTCAAAGTTTTACACTACTTATGTTTTATTAAGCATCTGTTTAATTTTTTCTATCAAGTAAAATTAAATGTTGGAAATGACTTCCAATTACACCATCTTCAAGATTTAAAATATAATTGCAAGGATATATAGCATACTTCAAGAAATCTGAATCCACTTTGTTTTTCCAATAAATGCTCCAGCCAAAATCAAAAAGAATTCTCAGAATTTGAAATATGTCAAATTACAAAATAAAACTAATATGAATTACACATTTTAACACTACTTATACAAGAAACATCAATTACACAACTTATGTTAAAGGCTGCATTTTTATTAAGTTCAAATCCCTATTGTGGATGGATAATGAAGAGGCAAAGTATTAGTTGAGGATCTGGAATTGAATCTGAATGACTAACCCCAGAAATCCATTTTGGGGTGCTCTGTCCCATCCACTCTAATTGAAAGCTTGTCAAAAACCCATAATGAGTAGGATTAAAAAGTCTAAGTATTCACAAAATAGAGAGAACGAAAACTAAATAAGCTTAATCCAAATTCTATGAACTGGATACAAGATGCTATTTTAAAAGTCAAAAAGAAAGTTATTGTTTGAAGGAGGTTTTAGCATATAAACAAAATCAATATATGTATGTATTTATAAAAATCAATACTTTTACTATTAGAAATAAACCAAAATTTGAAATATATTACCTGAACGGCTGCACCGTAAGCAACTGCTTCGTCGGGGTTTATACTTTTGTTTAAATCTTTCCCATTAAAAAAATCTTGCAGTAATTTCTGGATCTTTGGAATACGAGTAGAACCGCCGACGAGTACAATATCGTGGATTTGACTCTTGTCCATTTTTGCATCTCTCAAAGCCTTCTCCACCGGTTCCAACGTTCCACGGAACAAGTCGGCATTCAACTCCTCAAATCTAGCTCTGGTGATGGTGGAGTAGAAATCTATTCCCTCGAACAGAGAATCAATTTCGATACTGGAGGAGAAAAATTCGGAAGCATTAAGCAATTTTTGTTTACGATCGGACGAGGTTTTCTTCCGGCGAAAACCTAATGACATACCTGGCTTGAGTGCTCGAAGATAAAGTTCTCTTTGCCCTCTCGCAGGCAGTTCTCAATCTTCTCAACGCTCTCTTATTAGTAGTAAGATCCTTCTTATGTTTACGCTTAAATTCTTGCACGAAATGATTAACCATACGATTGTCGAAGTCCTCGCCACCCAGATGAGTATCGCCAGCAGTGGACTTTACTTCAAAAATACCATCTTCGATAGTCAAACAAGACACATCAAAAGTACCTCCACCAAGATCAAAAATCAAAACATTCCTTTCTCCACTTCCCTGTAGAAAGTCAATTTGAAAGAACAAGTCATTTTATTGACATACATACAAAAAGACAGGTAAATCGCAATCAAATTTAAGAAAAAGTCTTACTTTTTTATCCAAACCGTAAGCAATGGCAGCGGCAGTGGGTTCGTTAATGATTCGCAGCACATTCAACCCGGCAATAGTACCCGAATCTTTAGTAGCCTGTCTCTGAGAGTCGTTGAAATAAGCCGGAACGGTAACGACGGCATTGGTAACAGTCTTTCCCAGATAAGCCTCGGCAATTTCTTTCATTTTGGTGAGAACCATGGAAGAGATCTCCTCGGGATAGAAAGTTTTGCTTTCACCCTTATAATCGACTTTAATCTTCGGTTTTCCTCCATCACTAATTACTTCAAAAGGCCAATGTTTCATGTCCGACTGAACCGAAGAATCTTCGAATCTACGTCCGATAAGTCGTTTAGCATCTAAAAAGAAACAATAAATTTCATATTAGTAAGTTTGTAATTAAGTGTTTTCTTATACGTTAATTCTCAGATTGCTCGGATATTTACCGAAAACGGTATTGCTAGGATTCATGGCTACTTGATTCTTCGCAGCATCTCCGATCAACCTCTCCGTGTCAGTAAATGCGACGTAACTCGGAGTCGTTCTGTTTCCTTGATCGTTCGCAATAATTTCTACTTTTCCGTGTTGGAACACCCCAACGCAGGAATAAGTGGTTCCCAGATCGATACCGATCGCCGGAGTCTTTGCCATTTCTATTAAAAATAGATTAGAAAAGGAATTACTCGTTCGTTCACTCGACACGGCTAATCGGAAACTACTAGAACATAACCTAATTAACGACACTTACTCTTAACGTTATTACTCTTCGTAATCGAGATTCAAAATTTGATAATTTCGCAATAAATTCTTCTACAGATAGCCACAAAGAACGTTTGTTCGAACAATGGCCGACGCGGACTTTGCCGGCTTTATATACACGCGTGGACGGTTCCGTGAATCTTCGCTTTCTCATTGGCTAAACCGACGTTTCCTTCGGTGACGTATTATCGTCAATGCTGAGTCAGGTTGTTGTCACGTGACGAAGAGAAAATTGGGGAAAATGGAAAATTCTAGAAAGGACGTTCGTTTCTATTTGCCCGTACTTAAAGTGGATATAAATGATTACGATAAGAAATCGAATACTTGGAAAAACTTATTTACGTATAAATTGATTTTTTTAAATAAATTTATTGCTCGATTTTCTCGGTGGTGCCGTGTGTGAAGTTACAAACGAAAATTTTATAATAAAAAAAGATAAAATGCAATTAAGAATAATATACGTCTTTAAAAATCTAGAATAAAAGTTAAACCTATAAATCGAACGATGTATTTTTATTATAGGTGTAACTTATATAAAGATCTAAAAATCGATAAATTTTTCCCAAGACAGACGATTCTAGAATATTCTTTTGTTAATTTTAATCGATTATGTAAGTGCTTTCCCGATGAAATTAAGTACGTTTATTTATAATAAAATATATACAAAAAATTATTTGGTAGAAATTTTCTATACGATTCTCAGAATCGATTACGAAAATCTATTGATGCGGAATTTATAATTATTTGCACCGAATAAAGGTCTATAACTTTGGTCTTCGCAATTAATCATCCGTTTAACAATATTTTTTAAATTAATGTGTTTCGGTAATTTTATTTAAGATTTAAATCTTATTCTTCCGACTGGGTTTTTGATATTATGCGTATAAGTTTGGAGAACTTACTAAAGCAAAGCTATTTTTGTATAATCGGGTACTATATTTTCAATTTTTTCCTATTACACGCACTCTTTTCAATGCGTTTCGTGGGAGTTTTTAGTCATTTTTACAGAATAGTGTGTATATATATTTAATATTTCCATTCCACATTTCTTTTTTATGTCGCTTCAATGGTTCTCTTTTATTAATAACGGATCGAGTTCGAAGATTTTCTCTCCATCTTCGCCGAATATTCAGACATATAATTCGAACGGGACGAAGAAAATCTAATCCTAAATAGTAGTTTAGCCTAAGGCAAAGATTTACGAGTGTAACCTAATCGACCACTAACCAGGCTACGTCGTTTTCTGCGATTAGCGTTACTGAAAATGAGAAATCGACCAGAAAAGCCATTTATTATTTAAAGACGAGTGTTAAATTTAATAACCATTCATTCGACTGTCGAGTATCGAAAAGTAAAGTACAGTAAAACCTGTCTATGGCAAACCACCCACGGTTCCTTCAAAAAGTGGTCTTTTAGACAGGTGGTGTTGTAATACCGTATTTCCGTACGTATTTTGCGCACTTTTTAGCCATTTCTACTAAGCAAAACTCGAAGTGAGCAAAAATAAACCAATTTTTTCAACGATAGAGCTGTATTGGTATTGTATTTTATTCTTATCGGATAACTCGATTTACTGGAGTCGTGGTGATTTTATAAGACAGATTTAATACCAATATTTTAAAGATTAATACAATACTCGCATTTTCTCGTTTATAATGCACACTTTCTTTTTTCCGAGTTAATTAATTAAACTTAGTTCTTTTCTTTCACTCCTCAGTTACGTGTATTAAGTCATCGATATACAAGCGCGTCGTATCTCTCCATCACTTTAACGAAAACCAAACCAATCTTATTTTAACTTTAAAAATACTGTACTTTTTAAAAATATTTTCTTAAGTACAATAAGAAAAATTATTAATTAATAATAAAACGATTTTATTATTTTTTCCCATGATACGATTTCGTTACATCAATGACAATGGCGGAATCGAAAAAGGAAGGTTGCCTGTAAAACTGATTTTTGCGTTAATGCGTTTATTGTTTTTTGAATATTTTGCGTGCGAAAATTACTTGGATATTATTTTTCTAAAAGTATCGTGGAAATAAGGTAGGTTGATACAGAAACTATTTATCGCACATGTACTGTATATAAGCGTAAAAAAATAAATAAATAAATTTTATCAAACGATGAGATCAGCCGATTAATTGTATCGTGTACAATATTTTATACGTCAAGAAAAATACTGTAGATCTACGGTAAAATAAATTTCGTTTTCTCACAGTTAAACTTCGCAGCTAAATTGCCGTTGTGATAAACCATTTTCACTTTCTCTGATAACTTTAACACGATTTTTTAACGACACCACTTTGCATTTATTTCGTTTTTCGGATAATTTGGAACAAACTGAAATGAATTCTCTTTGTTGTTAGACTAATTCATTAACACCTGCTCCTTATTTCAAGGGTGGGAAAAGTGCCCGAGTGGGTTCGAACAAGAGTTTAGACTAATTCATTATATTAGGAGGAGGAAACGTTGTTGAGATGGGTTCGAAAAATAGTTTAGACCGGATATATTCGCGGAAGTGGTCGCTTATTACAGTTGTATGTTGTTTCGGACCAAAAATCGATGCCCGCGGTCGCGTTACACGGGTGGTCGTTTAATACGGGTAACTTATACGAAGACTGTATAAAGTATTCCGTGACAGAAATTTTTGTTAGGTGCTCGTCGAATGCAGGTGGTGTATATTAATATTGTCAATCGACTCTGAGATGAGTCAATCAATACGTACAGTACTTTTAAATCGACCAAGTTTTTTACAAGAAGTGAATTTTTTTTAAAAATTTGATTAATAGCCAGCAAAACGCTTCTTCCAGATTCTTCTTTGCTGGAAATTTGACTATATTTATAATTTAAATTTATCTTGTGGCAACAATAATTATACACTATACAGTAAATATTAGTATATGGAAAAAGTGTATACTGCATATATTTAAATAAATAGTTCAATGTTTATTTGCACCGAGGGTATGCTGAATGATTTTGTAAAGGAAAAAAAAAATCTAGAAAAATCTATTCTAGGCCTACATTCCTGTTAAACTTTCATTACCTTATTTAAAATGACGGATCACAATTAAATAAACTGAACGCGGGAGAAAACTTTGTACCTTATCACTTTTGTTTTAGCGGTCCACGTTAATAAAATTAAGATACAGTTTCAAAACAGAAAACGGATTTTGATTTCATTATTACTATTAAGATTAAACGTTACTTCTTTACATAATAAACTTTAAAAGTTTACCTGAATTGCACAAACATGTATAATAACTAAAAAAAAAAACTTTTCTGCAGTTCACCTTCATTTACAAGTTACTTTCTAGCACTTTCTGACAATAGAGTCAATCGCAATCTGCATAACCAGATGTTACATCAACCGTGGTTTTCATCCACCCTACCGAGAAAACTATTTCACGCCTCCCATTCAGCCACACGAGCACCATCACTTACCGATTATAGAGAATTATGTTTCTTACACCAGCACAAATAATGACAACTAACAATGAAAACATCGAATACAAAACACACTAAACGTCACCCTATCTACAAAAAGTCCCACCCTTAATTATTAACAATAAGATTTATTAGCCATTTCTAGCAATTCGGTAACGTTTCAAACAGTTCCTGCCATTAATTACTCTCTTTTTCAAACTCCTTTTGTATATCCAAGCCTCCTCTTTTCCTTATTTCTTCATACATTCATTTCTCTTCCCACAGTAGCTTGCTTCCTTTAAAGGCTTCTTGACATAACATGGTAATATCTTTTTCTATCCTCATCTCTATTCTATGCTCCTCGAGCCTACAGTGGCTACAAATATATGTAGCCACCATACTATACCATAGCCCGCATACGTTATTTGCTTCCTCAGTGGAACAATATAATCATATCTCCGCTTTATTGCTCTCTTTCCTGTCACCTTTGTCATTTCCAAAATCAAATTATGTACAGTTTCTAGTTTTTTGTGTTTCTAGACAATGCCTTTCAAAACATCTATCAGTCACTTGAATCTGTGTGTATATACAGAGTATGTGAAATGCCAATTTATCACTTATAATTTAACATTCACAGTTAATGTAATAATAGAAATATATAACTAAATTATTTCTTCGTGTTCACTCTCCCGTGTATCTAGATATTGTATTTTATTGTCTCTCTTCTATTTATAAATATAATTGTAAATCTGTTTATAAAGTCATTGGAAATATTTCAAATTTCATATGGATCAAATGTTCGATACTTAAAATAATTCTGATTTGGAAAAATTAAAAATAGAAAATAAAATAAAACTCTTATGAATAATTTTATTCATAATACACCTTACATTAAATTCTATTTCATACAGACATTTAAACATGACATAATTTACATATGAAATTTTATGTTTTAAATACATTTCTTTAAAAAGATTATACATAGTTTATACTAACAGTAAGAGTTTTTGATAATTTAAGTATTTTCATCTCAAGTTTGCAACTCAAAAATAAGGAGGAAGCTGTAGGCTTCCTCCTTATTTGTATTCATATAAATCATTTTTATAATACTCAAGAATGAAATTAACAAAATTAATTCATATTTATCAAATTAGTAAAAGTTTATATTATGGAATTTACCTTAATGTTTAAAGTACTGTACATATCAATATAACTACTCATTTAATTCACTTATATGAAAATTGTTCAGCAAACTAGTATTTATTTGTTTAACTATTTTATAAACTACATATCCTCTAAAATGATGTATATTCAACAGAACTTAATTCATTGGACTTGTATAATTTATAATGGAATAACAAACTGAATAAATTCAGTTTAATATCGTAGTCAACTTCTTTACAAGAATTTCATATGTACCATAAAATACAATATTTTGATAACTGAGTGTGCAAATTTTATTATAATTTTGCTGATGATTTGTGCTAAAATATTACTTTATAGTCTAATGCAAAGTGCAAATAACCCGGAGTTTTCCATTACTTCAAATAACAAAGACTGTCCATACTGTCTTATAGTTTGTTAATGAAGAAATTTAATAAAATATTTCTCTGTTAAATTTCATCCATAGCCAAATGACAACATTTAATACAGATGACCAATATTTATTTAGAAAATATGGATAAGTCTTCTAGTTCAGTCTACTGTTTACAAACATTTTGTCTATATTATTATGTCATAGATGTTTCTGAAGGTAAATTAATTCCAGGAATCATACTACTAGATTACTGAATGAAATCTTTACTTTTAATTTTCACTTAATGTGCCATTATGATTACAAATAGTTTAAAACAACAATTATGGAGTACATCAAAATTTGAGAAGTTTTACTTTCATTAAGGCATGTTAATTAAATTACAAGATCCTTTGAAATAAGTGTGTAAACAAAAAAGTATAGAAGAATTTCATCTCTTAAAGTGCTATGTATTTTCATTTAGTTCTCTTTTATAATTGAATTTTATGTCATAATTGATTAAATTTATTTAAATTATATCTACAAAAGAGAATCATGAAAAATGTATAAAAGTGTGGATTTTAAGATCAAAATAATTTGTGCAAGGATTCTAAAATCAAGAATTATTTTTTGAGCTATGTACTGTAAATAATTATATTGATCTATAATCTTTTCTACTATCTTTGTTAACATACACAGTGCGGCAATTAAATTCCGGGACT
This sequence comes from Centruroides vittatus, assembly GCF_030686945.1. Lineage (NCBI taxonomy): Eukaryota > Metazoa > Arthropoda > Arachnida > Scorpiones > Buthidae > Centruroides > Centruroides vittatus. Next base: position 625,005 of record NW_027122712.1, read on the forward strand.
GAAGCTATATCTCAGCAACCAGTAGCGACATCTGTTTAAATTTTATGTCATATGAAGTTTGGACATATATGAACATAACCTAAAACTTTTATTAAAATCGGTTGACATTTATCATTGTTTTTGATATTTTGTTTATCAGCTTATTTTGTTACATGTCGGAAAACAATAATGGAACAACGTGCTGTTATTAAATTTCACGCTAAACTTGGCACAAGTGCCACAGAAACGTTCAAAATGATGCAAAAAGTGTATGGAAGTGAGTGTTTATCACGGTCAAAGACTTTTGAGTGGCACAAGCGATTTTTGGAAGGCAGACAATCACTGGAGGACGACAAACGTGTGGGAAGGCCAATAACAATTCGAACAGCAGATTCGATTCAAAAAGTGCAAGAATTTGTATCCAACGATCACAATGCGACACTGAGAATGATGGAACAGGCATTAAACATTAACAAAGAGACAATACGACAAATTCTTAAAGAAGATTTGGGCAAAACAAAGGTTTGTGCTAAATTTGTTCCGCACACACTAACCCAAGACCAAAAATTGATGAGACTAGAACATTCCAGAGAGATTGTACGAGCAGCAAATAACAGTTCAACCTTCCTCAAATCAATTGTTACTGGTGACGAGACCTGGTGTTTTCAATATGACCCACAAACAAAATGTCAAAGTGCCGAATGGAAGTCAAAATCATCACCTCAAGCCAAGAAAACACGAAAAGTTCCATCAAAAATCAAGACGATGTTCATTGTTTTCTTCGATAGCAAAGGCATCATCCACCGTGAGTTCGTCCCACAGGGTCAAACAGTTACTGTTGCTTTCTACTTGGGAGTTTTACAACGATTAATGGGAAGAATTCGTCGAATTCGACCAGAATATCGCAATTCTGATGACTGGTGTTTGTTACACGATAATGCACCGAGTCACACATCATTGATTGTTCGTCAATTTTTGGCACGAAATCAAGTCTGTGTGTTGAATCATTCGCCGTATTCCCCCGATTTAGCACCATGTGACTTCTCTTTATTTCCAAAAATGAAAATGAAGTTGAAAGGACGCATTTTTAATGATATTGAAACCATCCAAAGAGAGTCTACGCGCATATTAGAGGTAATGCCAAAAATTGAGCTTGAGCAGGCATTTGAATCACTATTGAATCGCTGTAAAAAGTGTATTGAAGCAGGAGGAGAGTATTTTGAATAATTTAATAAAAGGATTTGAATAAAATTGTTTTGTTTCATTTTTATAGATCCAGTCCCGGAATATAATTGCCGCACTGTGTATACTTTATTTATTCTTTCATTGTAAGACAGTTGATGAAATGAATTTTGTCAATAAAAATAATTCATGGAATTTGAAAAATATTGTGTAATTTATTGCTATTTTGTTTTAATAAATGCAAAATCCTTTCTCGACTCCTTCAACTTTAGTTTAGATGGCAGATAAAATATTACATAATTGTAAAGAAAAATGCTTTAGTTTTTTAGTGTAAGCAAATTGCAAATGATATTCAAACCTAAATAAATATTTTGATTTGAATTAAATTGAAAAATATTTAGAAGTCATTTTTCAAGTTTGCTACTACAGCATTATTGGATATATTTTTATTTAAAAACTGGTATGATATTGTTATTTTTGTTTAAGAAAAAAGTCTAAGATAGAACTTGACTAAAATTATCTAAACTTATGTGACTAAACTTTTTAAGAATTCAGTTTTTAGAGTGACACTTGATAATACTTATTAGTTTTTTTAATATAGTAAATATAGCAATAGATGTTAAATTTTACAACTCCAAAACAAATTACCATGTAATAAAATATTAAATTATCATGGCAATTTGTTTTCTTTGCCAGACATAAGATAAAAATTTTGTATTATAAGTAATATTGTGACAATTTCAAAAATATTGAATAATACTATGAATATATTTTGTGTGTTGAATAAGGACTAGATGTTTTTCTATATGATATTATAATTTTTTTAAATAAAATTATATTTTTGACTTGTTTTCAGATATAAACCATTGATCTTTGCTGTTTGACATTTTCTATTAACTTCAGTATATTTAAATACAGTATTTGATTTTAATTTAAATTCTGTAGTATTGGTTGTTGGAACATACATACCATTCCAGCTATTTTTATGTTATGCAATCACCTTAGTTTTCACTAATGACTGACCTATGTCAATTTATATAGGAATTTAATTTTGAAACATTTAGCTTCTTGTTTTCAAAATTATTTTTTAATTTATTAGTTAAGAATTATAAACTGATACATATTCAACTTAATTATAAACATCTTTAGAAAAATTCTGATGTTAATTCTGTTTTAAAGTATTTGATCTTTCATGTGAATTATCATAATGCAATATAAATAAGCAATTATTTAATATGATGTTGTCACTGTGTCAAGCTGCAATTTTTCCTCAGTGCTTTCAATTTTAGTAATGTCTTGCTCTTTTATCATATTTTTCCTATTAATAATGAAGTCATGCTGGTCATCTATCTAACTAAATTCAGGAGAAAATTTTTGAATTGACTTCAGGCCCAAAGTGGAAGTTTGTATATAGTTAATTGGGGCCTCCTGCTCCAAATCTTTCCATATCTGGTCTTTTCATCTAGCTAACATTATTCTAGAGATAAACACAGACATGGTGGGAATTTATAGGATACAATACGAAAATTGTAGCCAATCAAATTTCTGCAAATCAAGATATGATTAATATTAAATTTGACTCACCAGTGGTATGTACTGTACATGAGAAAACTTTATACTATCTCATATATATTTCCAGGTTAAGTTATAGGTCATGCCAAACTAAATGCATTAATATAGCTTAAAAACTGGGTAATTGTAACTATACCACTCACCACATAAACCATCACCAGTTCATAACTTGAAAACAGAAAAAAATTTTAACGAATGTTTTCATCTATGTATAACAGACATCCTCAGGCATCAATGATATCAAACAAACAGCTCTTAATATAGAGATTTGATTAAAAGTTTGGATTAATTACATAATTTGAATATGTTGCGTTAAAATTTAAACATATGTAAAATATTTAAAGCATATCCGAATAAATAATCAATTAATTTCACATAAATGATGACATAAATATCACACACATTGTTCAGAGAAAATGAAAAGCAAAACAAATTGTCGTGGTCCAAAGCCCTTGCAACACAACATGGATACCTGTCCTCTTTGGTCAAGCATCTCATAAAACAATATATAAATAAGAGCGAGAGGACTATTCCACAAGACGAATGAATGAAAGTTATCACATACAACGAAACACTTTCTAATATATATAGAGAAATTGCAAGAACCACCTAAGTACACAACATATTGATGCTCTCCAACAGTCTTCTCTCTCATTAGAAATGATAAAACTGTATAGATGACTCATACTCTCCAGGGGTTTATGCAGTACCTCTTCATGATGACTGAGTTAATTGCTTATTACCATACATTGAAGCAACAGCAAGAAGTCTCACCATGAAGATGAAAAAACACGAATATTCCATAAGAAAAAAGCTGACTACTATGGTGTTAGCAACATATGCAAGTAATGAGGAAGTTCACATTGAACTACAGAATGCTAAATTGTTACACAGAGTATCGAATAAGGCACAACTCAAGTACCTCGAATCGCTTGAGATCTATCGGGCAATTAAACAGGGAGTCGCTATTAACTTCAAGGAAACAAACATGCTATCCACAGCATATGCGCCATTTTTGAACGTGATTCCAATGACAGAAACTCGCATTAAAGATAATTTAAATTAAGGAGGATATTTACATAATAATTTACGTGAAATTAATTAATTATTTATTCGGATATGCTTCAAATATTTTACATATGTTTAAATTTTAACACAACGTATTCAAATTACGTAATTAATCTAAACTTTTAATCTAATCTCCATTTTAGGAGCCGTTTGTTTGATATTGATGCCTGAGGATGTCTATTACACATAGACGAAAACATTCATAAAAATTTTTTCTGTTTTCGAGTTACGAACTGATGATAGTTTGTGGTGAGTGGTATAAATGTATTAAAACAGCATTATTATTAAAATTAAATGACATGAAATTATATTTTGTTTTCCTTAAATAGGGTAACTGAATTCTTATTAGTTTAACTCCATAATCCTTTATTTCAGGTATAGTATTTCCTACAGCAAACAAATATCCAACCATGCACAATTAATTATTCAATTTTCTCTCCTACATATACATTTCGGGTTGACTTAAATTCTCAATTTTTCTTCAGTGCCAAATAATTTTCACTTACTTTCATAAAAGAACAACCATACGTAAAAATTCAATTGCTGGTACAAGTGTTTATAATTTTAAATGTGTCTTAAACACTTAATAGAGGGTGTGACAATGATTCCTGTAAGGTGTAAAAATGTGAGGGGAGGCATATTTTTGTTATTACTACTTTTATTTTATATTTTTAATTTTTGGTATGATTCTTTTAAATGTTAACAAGTGGGCATCTGTCTTGTTTTTAATCTAGTATAAACAAGTCAAGATAAGAATAAGACACTAAATTTTATAAGGTATGCTGTCCAACAATCCCTATGAAATTAAGATGTATTTAAAATTATAAACACTGAATATGCACTTGTACCAGGAATTAAATTTTCACCTACGGTTGTTCTTTTATGAAAGCATGTGCAAATTATATGGCACTGAAGAGGGATTGAGAATTTACGTTAACCTGATACGCATATGTAAAAGAGAAAATTGAATAATAAATTGTGCGTGGTTAAACCATTGGATATTTGTTTGCTGTAGGAAATACCATAACTGACAAACAATTAGAGTTAAACTAATTATATTTTTTTTGTTAACAATTCATCAATCAATACATTTGATGGTAACAAAGAATTACGTCTAGGATCTTAGTTGTAGAAATTTTGCTATTTAACTAATTATTAGATTCAAAAGTCTTCAATTACAAAAACATTTGTAATTTTTAATGCATTCAATGCATTTTGATAACTTAGTTTGCACTGAAATGTACTTAAAATATAAAATGACAAAGTCATTTGGTTTATGTTTAAGATTATAGATGTAATGAAAATTGCAACCATTACACTATTTTTGTTACTATACTTTTTCTTACGAAAATATCATATGTTGTATATATATATGAATATAGAAGTTTAAAAAATGTTCAATAATATATTTACTCCATAAATATGAAATTAACAAATTTTTGAAAACTCATTTCAAAAGTAAAAAAAAAATTCGGGCTTCCTTCAAAATATGCTGTCTTCAAATGCTAAGTACTTTCAGAATTCAATTCCACATTTTCAGAACTATAAAATAAGAATAAAAAATAACTATATTAAATGATACAAATTTAAATAATTAGTATAAAATATCATTTGTATTTTCAATTATTATTAAATGGTATGCTGTAACATAATCAAATTACATAAAAACAAACTGTTGAAAACTTGTGAAATTATTTATTAGGAATACTATATAAGCAATTTCATTTATTTAAGTTAATTTCATACAATGTATTGTTAAAAATTTACATATACATAAAAACAGCAGGGGTTCTAAACAACTATAAATTTGTCAGGTTAGTAATAACCTAATTATATGATATGATTACGGTTATTGATCATTTAATGCAATTATTTGTCTTAGAATGAGAAAATTAGATAATCACTTCATCGTAATCTCATATAATAAAACATTTATTATCTATTTTCACTTAAATTTAATACACAAACATTATTTTAGCCTAAAAAGACAACATTAAAAAATTAATAATACAATACAAAAGTCAATAAATATACACATCCAAGTTTTAAAATAACACATTTACAAAACTTTTAAAATACATAAAATGTTTTTGATGGCAGTATATTTCTTCAGTAATACAGATATATAGGACAGAGATACAACACATTTTACAATTTTAATATGGAATTTAAAGCTACATTTTAGTAAAATGTAAGAATTACTACAGCAGTAACATCAATACTGATCAAAACAAAGTTTTTGATATTAAAAATTTCGTAATGTCTTTGAAAACAACAAAAAATGTTACTATGAAATTTGAAAAACTGTTAAAGTAAGTAGTGATTATAAGGAATGTTAGGAAATGTTCAAACAGAAGAAAAATTGAGCACAATGCTAGTTTAAATTAAACATAATGAGTATCAGCATCAGCATGCTGATACTCATGCTGATGCTGAGTTTCTCCAAAAAATATTTTTGGAAACAGAACAATTCTTTTCAATTATAAATTTAATGCCATTGTATAGCATGAAATATTTAAAAACACAAAGAATGATCAAGATCATTTTATTACATAAAGGATTAAGATTAAGAGTTGTTCCTTCTTCCATTTAGTCCGACAGTTGTAGGGTAAAATCTTCATCATTTTCATCGTCTGTTAGGTTGTCATAGCTCTCCTCCTATTAAAAAAATTTCTAGATGAAAGTACTAATTTAAACAGAAGTACAAACAATTTTAAATTATTAATTTAAAAATTTTAATTTCATATTACAAAAAAATATTTGTATTAATTTTAATAAATTCAAATTTTAATTATGTTGCTCAAGAATATTTAACTGAGAAATATTTAAAATCAAAAAAGTTTTTTTATGTAAAAATTTAATTAAAGAGAATTTTAAAATACTGTATATTAAATCCAGTTAATAAATAGATATAATTACATCAATTTAAATAATTACAAATATTAAAAAGTAAAGCCATTATATATCAATTGATTGATTGATTAATATTAAATTATTTTATGTAATGAACACACTGTAAAAAGTCAAAAACAAAAAGCTATTAGAAAAAATGCTAAATAATTATCATCATTCAAATTAAAATTATAAAATTTTCATTCTTTGGTAATATTATTTAAATATTAAATTTAACATTTTTAAATAAAAAAATTAATTTAAATATATTGAAATTTTATTTTTATTTTATAAATAAATACTATATAATATGAATTCAAAATTTTTATTAAAATGTAAACAATACAATCAACCTTCTAAATCTTCTCAAAGCTGGTTATACACAATTAAATAACTTCACTAAGAACCTTCAAAAGTACCAGTACATTAATATATTTTAAATAATTATGAACTGACAACGTTTTCGATCGAATATGGATCTGTTTCAGGTCATTAATTTTCTACAAAATTAGAATGCAAACCATTCAAATTTAAATATTTTAAAATCGTTTTAAAATATTTCAAAGCAGATACATATTGGATCGAAAACATTTGTCAGTTCGTAATTATTTTAAATATATTAGTGTGTTGGTACTTTTGAAGGTTCTTAGTGGAGTTATTTAATATAATCAACTTGACATAACATATAATCTTAGACTAAATTGTTTAGATTTAGCCTAAGATTCTTCAAATATATATCACCATGTAATTTATATGTTTAAAATTATATAAATTCTGTAATTAGAAAAGGCATAAACTTTTAAATTTTTATAATGATCATAGTTATGTCATGTTGGTTATTGTAGGGCTGTAGAGAGCTTGTATGGGACATGGAAGTAGAGCACGTCCCTTTTGCCATATATATATATATTTATTTATTTTAATAAGTGAAATACATATAATATTTTCTTATTAATAAAAAGTAGTTTTAAAAATTTTATTTTTTGTTAGTATGATAATGATAAGGGCTTGTAGTAGTACCAATCTCTAAGTTTTCTCCAGCTCCCATCTCTCAACAGCCCAGACATATTATATTTATTTTCAAAAATTATGACAAGCAAATACTTTGTTACACACAAAAAAAATCAAAAGTTAAAGTTTATTATGATGAAAATAAGCATAGATAAGATTTCCTGTAAGAAAGTATAATTAATAAGTATAAAATGTGTTTAAAATAATTTTTAATTACTTAAAGCATTTATTATTTGTTTAATTTCATTTCATAATAAGTAACAAATGTATAGTTAGTGGTACTGAATCCCTCCAGATTATACATATGCGAAGCTGCTTTCTTCTAAAATTTGTTCTTTATTTCATTGACTTAGCTCACACAGTGCAAAGTAGAAACACCATGCTACTCATAGGGTGTGATATATTTTAACAAATCATGCAATGACCATCTACATTACAAAAAATGATATCAATTCAATCAAATAATATCTTTAAAGGACATTCTAATAAGGGATTAAAATATTTATAACTGACACATTTAGTTGCTTAACATGCAAGTACTGCTTAAATACATTTTATATAAAGTAAAAAGAAATTAATCCAACTTATTTACAATTATTAAACATACTACTCATTCCTTAATTTATAATAGTATCACTGAAATTAAAATTACACAAGATAAAATTAAATTGAATTAAGAGACAGCAGCAGTAGCAGTAGAATAGAATTTCAGAAATTCAATCTTTAAATTATTTACTCCTTAATATGAGAAAAAAGAAACAGTATTTGGAATATAAAATATTCAAATAAAAAATAACACTCATACAAAATGTACTTTTCTGGAGAATTATTTATTTATATATTATTGAAAAAGTTACTGTCAATAATAAAATAAACAATATTTATATTACTGAAGTAACAAATTTAAGAGTAACAAACTGACTAAACTAATGCTGCCTCTTAATTAATTCTGTTCAAAAAATAAAAAGAAAATATATTAATAATGTTGTTAATACTAATATATTGTGCAATTTAAAACATCAATAATAATTTTTATGAAAAATATATTGAAACTAATAAAAGAATTTATTAATTTCTTTTTCGCAATTTTTTTAATCAATATTTTTAAGTGACAATTTGAAATTAAAAGTTTTCAAAAATTGAAAATTTAGTATTAAATATTTTTAGTGCTTCTTAATTGCTTAAATATATTGTAAAAATTAAAAAACTACATTCATTTGTCACTTAAAAATAAATCATGCAAAGCTATTTAGGTTTATTTGAAGACATGCAATATACAAGGGGATTGGGATAACTACTTACGGAATCGCAGTCCTCACAGTACCAAGTATAGCCTCTCTGTTTGGGATTTTTCTTCACTGGAGGATTCAGACATTGGAAATGGAAGCATTTCTTGCATTCATCACACCTGTGACACCCATAATGTATAGATCTACCGTATGTGCATTTTTAAAAATGTTAACCAATATACAGTACATTCTTTCAGTGGCTTAATTATGATTGCCCAATTTTTCCCCATTGATTAAAATTTAATTTTGAATATAATTTTAATTTTAAAGTCTTAAATCAATTTAAAACTAAATTTTATTTGCATTAATTTTTTTCAATAAATGTTTTCGATATTTTATATATAAAAGGAATATTTAATTTATTTATATAACAACATTCTAAAAATAAATTAATCTATATTAATTTCTATCAAAATTACACTTGCATCAGGATCAACTTAATTGAAAGAATATTCACCTTATTATTTCAGTAATCTTACTTAGAGAAACATTTTCTGTTTTAAATGGCAATCTCAAAATTTTATTATAAAAATATTTTCATTTTTGTAAATGAAAACTTGAAGATTGTTATTTAAAACAGTCAAATGTTTGTTTTTTATACTATTGGAATAAGATTTCATTAAGTTTTTTCTTCTCTCTCTTGTTTCTAACAACAGATCTTAATACAAGTTGAGATTTTTAGATTATATCAATACAGCTACATGGTACACATTAAAAGTTCAATTATACATATATCATTTACTTCAAAGTACTGTAGATTTGATAATATGAAATAGGAAATCTTAAAATATCAAACACAAACTGAATTGTAAATAATAGAATAATACTGAAGTAATATAAACAAAAATTAAGACTATCATTCTACATCACAAATTTATAAGACGTGATAATATTAAGTACTAATTATTTATCTAAGTCCCTTCTTGTTGGTTTCCTTATAATTTCTTATAAATACAACCTGAATAAACACTTAACAATTAATAAACTATATTAAACTGGTAAAAATCTCTAATTTTTCTGTTGAATGAAGATAAAAATAGAATATTTCTTCACTTTATAAGATAATTTTTATATCCCAATGAATTAAACTACCAAATACTTATATCTACATAAGAATTTGGCTGAATTATTTTAAATAAAAAAAAGATGACATTTTAATATTTACATAATAAACCTATTACAGTTTCACAAATACAATATAATTATTCTTTTTTTAAATAGCTTACTATCCAGCAATTTTATAAACCTTACAACTTAACTCATGAAAAGAAATTGGTTTTAAGTCTTTAGTTTCAATTCATATATATGTACTACATGAGTTAAATCTGAAATAAACCTATTTAACCTTGTTTGACATTTGATGAAAACTCGATAATCTGAAATTTTTTGTTTGCAGTTATTACTTAACTCTGTCAGTGGTGACCAAACTACAGCCCTTGGGGCAAATCAGGCTCACAAACACATTTGACAAATCCCTAGCCTATTTTAATACAGGATACTTGTAGCTCCACCTATTTAGAACTCATGCACAGTTTGACTTGCCAGTTGAAAAGTTTGAGCATCATTGCCTTACATCACAGATTCAATTTTCTATGTAAGTTAAAATTCCAAAATTAAATTTCTCTTGTTTGCTTTTTTAAAACTTCCATGAACAATTTGATGGTAGGTGTTAAATGCATTTTTATATATAAAATAAAATAATGATAAATTAGATTTATCTTTTTCCACTTTAAAATAAATCAAAATGATTATAAAGTAAAACTGCAAATAAATCAATTTTCAATAGTTTGTTTAATCCTTTTGGAATCTTTCAGCTCTTAATTATTTTATCTCCATTCTATATAACCAAGTCATCTTAGTATGTACTCTTATTTAATCAAATAATAATCACTTTCAAATTCTTCTGAAGCATTAATTTAATTTTCTGTGTCACACTGCACATTCAATTATTTGTATTTATCACATCATTTCTATATCTGTTATGTTATTTTCCAAATTTAAAAAAATGATTATAAAAAAGATATATAATAGATAATCAATGACGGTTACCCAATATTGAGTTTAAAAACATTATATAATGTTGGAGGAGTCTTATCGATGTCTTATATACCAAGTTAATGCCAACTATTTTATTTTATTTAATCAAAATCACTTCTATTTGCTATATTTTCAATTTATCATATTTGATTGAGAGTTGTAAAATTTATGTAATTTCTGTCATATTGATATTAGGTAGTCATTTTATTTACATGATTTTATCAAGATGTTCTTTATATTCTGATAATGATTAAATTTGCATTCCACATTTTAGAAAAAATCTTAGAAATTTTAAAAATCAAAAGTTTGAGTATTAGAAAATTCCCAAACTTTTGATTTTTAAATCAATAATTTACTCTCTCCCCCTTGCTATCAAACAATATTTTTATGTATTATGATAGCATAGTAGTAGTCAATCTAAAATTAAATCTACAAACTAATTTGACAATTACTGTATATATCCAGCTTAATAAAGAATTGTTTCATACAGGATCTTGTAATTTCTTGTATAACTAATATCAATTTGGAATTTTGATTTTGCAATACAAATATACCTCATCTTACGTCGGTAATTTGTTCCAGGAGAGGCAACTTAAGTCGAAAAATGACTTAAGTTGAATTTACTTGTCACTATGCTAAACCATAAATAACCATTCCCAATTCTGCATTTTATTTATAAATGCATTTTTAATAATATATGGTTAATAAGAATCTATTTTAAGCTTACAAACAAATAAATTTTAGTTTTTAATATAGTACAGAAAAAAGTAATTAAATTTACGAATACATGTACATGCATACTTGTAAATGTACGTACATGTTTACAATTTGGCAATGTTTACAGTACATCACAGACTCTATTTGTGAATGTGGTTTGCTCTAAGACTTTATAAAATAAAATGATTTTGTAAGGTTAAATAACAAATACAGTTATTAAAATTATTTTGCAATAGTAGAAAATAAACTAATTTATGTTAAATTTACCAATATTTACATTCAATTTGTTTGTTTATATTGCGGACGTAGATGGCTTTGGATCGTCAGCATCAACAGCTGATTCTGGCTGTTGTTGTTCAATATGCTTTTTAACAAGAAACTGGTTGAGAATTCCTTGAACTGTGTTCTTCTTTTCTTCAAGGATTACATGATAAGGAGCAAAAGCTTCGTGACAAGCGTGCATAACTTTTGAAAAGCATTGACCATTTGGGTACCTATCCTTGAAGATTTGAAGTCCTTTTTCAATAAAAGCAAACACTTCTTGCATTTTCTTTAGGGAATAGTGACATGGCTCAGGTTCAACTTCTTTTTTTTTTGCTGCTCATTGAGCTCTATCAAATCCTCGCTCGTTACGGGCTGCTTGTCTTTTTTCAAATAAATCTATGAAATGCTTCTCCTCCAAATCCATTTCCAGCTCTTTGCTCATGGTAACCAATGTTTTGTTGATTTCAATATTATCAAACCCCTTGGAAGCATTCATGAATTGCAGGCATAGTTTTTTTCCACACACCATTCATAGCCATGTTCTGAGCATCATTCCATGCTGCTGGTATGTTCTGTACAGCATTATATGTCATACTCCTTCCAACAATCATGAAGTGTGCATGACTCAAGATCAGTTGCAACTACTGCTTGCTGCAACATGTGCTTCATATAGTAATGCTTGAAGATTGCAATGACTCCCTGATCCATTGGTTGTATAAGAGGTGTGATGTTAGGAGGGAGGTACATGACGGTAACGTTGGGGTGAAAATTGCAATTGCAAGTTTTGCGAGTGGCCAGGAGCATTATCAATTATTAATAATATCTTAAAAGGAATCCCCTGTTTCTTGCAATAATTTTCTGCTGCCAGGATAAAATAATTAAAGAACCAATCTTCAAAAATAACAACAGTCACCCATGCTTTTGGATTAGCCATCCAATAACAGGAAGAGATGTCTTGATTACATTCTTCAGGACATGAGGGTTGTGTGCATAATACACCAACAATGGTTTTATTTAAAATCTCCAGCACAATTACCTCCTAACATAACAGTCACACGTTATTTTGAGATTTTGTAGCATGGAATTGATTTTTCTTCTTTAGAAATGAAAGAACAGTCTGGCAATTTTTTCCAATATAATGCAGTTTCGTCAACATTAAAAATTTGTTCAGGAAGAAATCCATTTTCTTCGATGATCTAAGCCAATGCTTTAGGAAAATCAGCTGCTGCTTGTTTGTCAGCTGATGCACTTTCATCTTGCTTCTTAATAGAGTGATAACTTCTTTGTTCTTTAAATCTCATAAACCAGCCTTGACTCACTTTAAACTCTATATCTTTCTGATCTGGGTATTTTTTTGTTCAGATCCTCAAACAAAGACAATGCTTTCGCTTGAATGATTTCTTGCCTAATAACAGCACACTGATGATTCAACCTATCAATCCAAAGAGAAAGAAGTTGTTCCATCTCTTCAAAGATTTTTCCTCTTTTCTTATTTTATTGATAACAGTATTCTTCATCCCCAAGGCATCAGATTTGATGTGCCAAAATCTTATCCTTATTGTGAACAATCGTCGATATAGTTGTCCGACTCACTCCAAAAGATCGAGCAATCGATATAACCTTTTCACCTTTTTCATGGCATTTTATCATCCAGAGTTATAGAATGACGCTTAGCACTTGCACTGGAAATTTTCTTAGGAGCCATAGGGGCAAAATATAAAGTCACAAATAAATGAGAGAGTAGGCAATAAGCAGATGTATACTGTGTGTATGCATAAACTAAACTGGATTTCAATTTCGTGGGAATCACAAGTGGTGCTGACAAGGCCAAATGGTAGATATTGGAACTACTGTGGAAAATGCCAATATTGAGTGCTAAATAAGACGACAACACAGTCACAGATGTTTTCATATTTCGTTCTCTAGGATTTATGATGATTATATTAACATTTGCTGTATATGTACGTATTTTAATATGATTTTATATACTTTTATTCTTATTTATTGTATAGTAACATGATTTTATGTGCTTTTAACACTTTTCTAGTGATATTGTGACTTCAATATTTGTGGCAGACAGACGTAAAGTTGAATAAAATGACAAACTTGATTTTTATTTTTCCATATATTTTTGTTTGACAAACGACGTATAATCAAGAATGACTTAACTCAAAACGACGTAACCTGAGGTATACCTGTACATATCACATTAGATCTTCACTCTCATGGTTTGTACAAATGAATGAAATGTAGAATGTATCTCATTTTTCAGAAATTTCTATGATTAGCTACTATAAAAAAATTTTTTTTCTACTGCTGACATATCTGGAATACCATAAACTTTATATGCAGTTTCACTGTATACTATATTATAATTACATCTTTCATTTTGAAAATAAAACTTTAACAAGAGAAAACCTGGACGATGTTTATATTATACAAAATATAAATTTGATATTATGTATGTTTGACAATTTACTAAAATTTTAATGATTTTGACTGAGAAAATTGTTCCAGGACAAAAGTAAGAGCCAAAATTTATCAAATGAGGGATTGATAGTCTGATTTTCTTTTCTAGGAAGAAATAATTATCAAAAATTTTTTAAACTTAGCTAACAAACAAATTACCAGATTTAAAAAGCAAGAAAATCTTTAATTCAAGTACTGTTCTTTGATAAAACTAACAACATTTGCATACTTTGAAGTAAAATAATATATTCATTTCAATTTTTGTAACAATATATACTATCATAATAATGTAATCCAAGGATAGAGATTCTATGAAATGGATATACACAACTTTAACATTAGTAATAGGATATTTAAATACTGAGAATTATATATTTATAGGATCTAAACTAAATTTGAAATAAACTGGGGAAATGGACAACAGATAATTATCATATTTGCAACAGAGCTCTTTCTGAATAGTAATGTAAAGCTTTCAGAAAGACTTGTCATTTTTTTTGTGACCAACTTACCTAACAATATTTGTACTGTCGCCCACCTCTTTACAACGAAAACAATCAGATCGAAGATCTTTTTCAGTACTTTTTCGAAGTGATGAAATTCTTCCCATTTTTGCTTGAGGCTGTCAACCGGAGGAACAGATTGCATTTGATACAAAACCATATGTATACTTTATCAGGCCAGAAAAATGTTTTACCTCATCTGAATTTTTTTTGTCATCTTCACTTAAATTAGCCTGCAATATGGTTCTCTTTAAAGCTCGTCTACTGACTCTTCTTCGACTGCTACATAATTCTTCTTTTGATCTCCGGCCTCGCTTCATAACAATGGTTACTTTATCCGATTCCATCTTTTTTTCTTCTTTAATATTTATGTCTGGTGTTTTTTCTTCTTCACTTAATTGCTTGTATTCGGGCGACTGAAGAGTTCTTCTCCGAGGCCGTCCCTAAATTTACAAAACTACTTTTAAGACAATATATATAGACAACATGTATGATTAGTTAAACATATTCTAATTAATGGGATTTATTTATAACACTGCCTTCAGGCAATCAAAATTTATAAAGATAACACAATATTAATTACATAATCTCATTACAATAATCTATTAATTACAATAAAAATTAGTTGGTTAACATTTCATATTTTTTGAAAAACTAAACTAATTCAGATTTATGAACTGATCAAAGTGCATGAAACTTAACACCATATTTAATAAGGATAAAAGAAACAAACTGCTAAATCAGCTAACAGATTAAATGGAATACAAATGTTTTACATTTAAAAGTTAATTAGAATTATAAACATCCAGAAACTGATTTTTAGATTAATCCAAAATGATTACAAGTTATATTGGGTTATATTAATTCTACTAATTAAATGTCAAGTAATTTGATTTAGAAGTAAAGAAATGGCCAAAGTGGGGACTTGAGCCCAGCCCAATTCTTTTCTTCCAGAACCTTCTAAATTAATTATTAAATTTATCAAGAGATGATGCCTAATGCCTACCTTTAGGCCAAATTACTTGACAATTAGTTAGTAATTAGTGGCATTAATTTAGCCTGATGCAATCCAGCAATCATTTAGCATCAACAGACTTTTTAAATGCAAAACAATTCTATTCCATTTATTCTGTTGGCTGATGACAGCCTAACACAAGGTCAAAATGTATCTAATTAATTATTTTTTACCTGAGTTTTAGCAATTTGTTTATTTTGGTGTTATGATAAAAAATATATGTGAGAACCCAAACTAAATAGAAAACTTTACTTAATTTACTTATATAATTTTTGCTAAAATTTTAATTCTCAACCATGGTATCAGGAAGTGATTCCATTTCCCATGGACTTGCTTTCTTATCCAGAGATGACATCTGACTGCATCACTTTTGACTGTAACATCAAAAGTTGTTATTGGTTTAAACCAACTAACATTCCTTAAAAAGTGCATCGAAATTAAAGAGGAAGATCCTCAATAAAAGAAGAAAGATCAATGACAACAGAGTTTGTGACTAGCCTTTATGTCCAAGAGGATTTAGCCACTCTTGGCCGCCTATCCTATCATTGCCGCTGATTACTGCCTAGGCCAACCTACTGTTTACCAATCCATCTGACAATATTCATTTACCTATCTATCATCAGAGGGTCCTACATCGAACTATCTAATGTCTGATGAACTCAGAGTCTTCCTATTGCCAGTGTGAGAAATCGTGGGCCAGGGGTTAAACCTTTCTGGCACAGTTTGCAAAGACCGCCCACGCTGTCATTTCAGATGGCTTTCTATCGCGTAATGAGGGAGATGAGCAAGTCGACAGGCATTGTTGAGAGGCAGGAGACAGTTATATAATAAATGCATTATTTGTTTGTTAAACCTAACTAGTAAAATACAAAAGTTACAATAAGTTGGATATGAGTATGGCTAGATGCAATTATATAGGTGATTATACAGGCCTATGTTTGGAGAGAGAGAGAGTTCGCTGGTTTAAAATAGTTACCTCTAGGTGATAATGATGACTACGTGTGGCGATTAAGTTCTGTGTGGAAGTTCCACTGCGCTTCCTACCAGGATCTTCTCTTTTGATTTAGTTGGTGGAGCCTAGAATGGCACATCTACCAAGTATAACTTCCAAGTGATCGCCCTGAGCTTCCGGCATTTTGCTCTTTTATACAATTATTGTGGAAAAGGCATCACATGTTCGTCCCTTGTTGACTATGACTTGCATTCTTTGACAACTAAGTGTCAACTTTCCCATTGACGTGTTGATACACCCGGTGACCTCCGGTTTAATTCTCTGTTTTTTTTTTCTATCGGAGTTATTTACACCTTTTTTTCCTGACAACGGCATTAAAATCGCAGATTTCACACCAGTGAAGCTTCCTATTGTACAAAGAGCCTACCCATTAGGTGAATACTATAACATCCTATGGAATGAGTCAGCCATCTCAAGCCTATCAAGAGTCTGACCTTGATGGAACCCCAATAACTACAGGTATTTATCATCGCATACCAAAGTGTAAACTCTCTCTCTAGCACTTAAGATTACATGAGATTAAGAGTCTATGTGTAAATAAACAGGTATTCGTTGATGTTAACCCTGTAGTTGAGTGCACTTCTTTTTGACACGCTATCTCATAATCTCCTCCATCATGAATCTGACCACTTGCGAGCAATACACGACTGCTCGCGAGGCAGCAAACCCTTCTACACTCATGTTGAGCAACAACACTGTCAGTCCTGATGCAGGCATTGCTGACCCTTTTATCACATATATGAAGAAAGCTAATACTAGTATGAGATTCAAACTAAAACAGATAATACAAACAGAAAAAACATTTCATTTACTTTTCAGCGTTTTATGCTGGAAAAGCAAGTGAAATGTGTTTACTGTTTGTAAAACTATGAACTCAACAGACAAAACTCAATGGCTAACCATTTTAATTTGAATGCTATTATAAAAATATTCTAGAAGAAAAACATAAGAGGAAAAAGTTCAAGAATTACTCTATCCTATGGAAATATTTAAATGCTCAAAATAATAATTAGTAATCCTCGATTTTTTTTATAATTAAATATTATATTTGCATGTATTTTTTCATTTTAAAAGTTATATATATACCATATTTATCATTTTAATGTGTTTTTTTGTAAAGTTCATTTGCTTGTCTCCTAACAAATGCTTATGTATGGGGAAAGATTTTCTACTTTTACAGAAACACGTGAAGCAAACAGTTTCAATTCTCTGGTTCATGTCTTTGCAATAAACAAATTCTTGAATATCTGGGTTTTTCCAAATTGACTGCTGAAGCTTTTCTTTTGTAAATCCTTCTAAATCGGGCATGTCAAAGATATGGCCTGCAAGACAAGTAGTTGCAGCCCATGACATCAATTCAATAATGCTATTTGTTTATTTTATCATCTTGATACCCAAGAAAATGTGATATTTTGTACTTAAACAAATAATACTTAATAAACAAAATTGTTGAGCTCAATTATTATTATTCTTCTTTTTATTTTTATTTATTCATACTATTTAGATGTATTTATTTTATTTTATTTATTTTTGTGTTTAATTTCTCATTTACATTATGCTTTCTTTATTTAATCTTTTGAATTTCAAATTAAAGTCCATCTTGGCAAGATCACTTATTGCATAATTCAACTGTTTTGCATATAAAATGCATATTTTTGACATATTAGTAAATTACAGTTTATGCTTGTATTTTGAGTCTTGCAATCCTAATTTTCGGATCAGTATACAGACCTGCTTCATACCTGTAAATTGGCCGAAAATGTTTGTTCTGCGATTAAAGTTATCACTGGAAAAGTACAAATGGTGTTTTTTTAAAAATTTTATTGTGAAATCTTGGGTTATTAAAAAGGAATTTTTTGAGTTGGCTACTTTTGGGCTACTTTTAAAAAGAATTTTTGGCTACAAAAGTTAAAATCATCTGGCCCGCTGTCATACTCAAGATAAAAAATTGGCACTTAAGCAGTTTGAGTTTCACACCTCTGTTCTAAATACTCTAGAGATTTTTTAACTATTCCCCACTGATATTCTATAGTATTTCCAGTTTCTTCCAAACTTTTTAATGCTTATACTAAGAACTTAAATGTGTGTGCTGCGTAAAGTTCTTCCAATTTTTGGTCTTTTATGACTTGTTGAATTTTATATATGGCAGCAGTTTCTGGTTGCAACTGTTTAAGAAATTCTAAAAGCTTCTAAAAATTTTCACAATGAAACACTGCAGCATTTATTCAAGTTACTATTGGAACAGGTGGAAGAGACAGGCTGGTGTGGGTAGCCGCCTGGAGGCAGAATGAGGTCGTACCTCTTTTTGTCGACAATAGGTTAGTGAAACATGCCCACTTGTCAGAGGATGGCGGGTTTACTTTCTATGATCCCGCGGAATTGGGATTCTTTTTGTCAGGTCAAAGTGGAGGAGGAGAGAGGGGTTGTCGGTAAGGCATGGGCAATAAACAAGTAAATGACACCATTTAACAATGAAGCAAAGATTTATTAGATAACAAACAGACGATTACAATATCTAACATTGAGAATCTAGCAACTTTGTTCTCTAGCTTCAGAATCTATGGAGGGGGTTGAGAGAAAGAGAGTTTACATGAATTGTTATCATACCTCTTTGATGATTCCACAGAGGTTCGATTTTGTCCCTGTTTAATTGTTTGCACAAAGTTATAAAAATCGTGACTGAGACATGGATTGCTTAGTAAAATGGTGCTTGGAGATACGGCTCTTCAGTAGACTCCTTGACATCACTGGGCCGGTGTTTGCTGAGAGACTCCCCTAAAACTTCTTGGTTGTCATTGAGCTGGTGATTGATGAGAGACTCCCCAGAAGGGAGGGAAGAAGCAAGCTTTTATAGATTTGTCTTGGGAAAATATGTCATGTGATTAATTGTTATTGGAGGTAAAGGCTATTGTAGCAGGTGTGGAGGTTAAAGGTGTCCTTGGGTCAAAATAAAGTGATGAAATCGAACGTTAATTGTAAACTTTAAGTCTTGCAGTATGAGAATGAGGGCCTGGATGGGTGAATGTTTACATTCAGAAAGGAGGGTTGTATATTTTCCCAGAGAAGTGGGTTTTTCCCTGAATTATTTAGGCAATAGGAGGGGAAATAATCAGAAAAAATATCTATAAAAATTCCAGATCTCACACTAGTAATGTCCTTCTATTGCTGAACTTTTGGTGGACACTTTAGCATAATTTTTTTCATTTCAGGCATTATGAATTTACTACAGAGTGCTCATCGCATCGCAAATACATTCACATACTATGAATAGCATGGGCTAAACAAGTAACATGTTTCATATTTGGGTACTATCTATCCCATCCATTTAGTCGTGGCTAACTCTTGGTCATTCAATAGATCAAAGCTCTCCATGCCCCTCTATCTTGCACAGCCTTCTTCAATTCCATTATAGATAATTCAGTGTCCCTTTTGTTTGTGTTGAGCCACAGAGTCCTTGCTTGGCCTCGCACTCTTTTCCCACTAACCATCTGCAAGCATGACCACCTTCTCAAGGGAGCTGGTTCTCATTACATGACCAAAAAAAGATAATTTCTGTTTGGCTATCTGGGCTTCCAGTAAGAATATTTGGGTACATTCCTTTCAAATTGTTAAAAGTGAGAACCACGTACGATGCTCAGTCTGAAAGAATAAGAATAACATTGCATATTGAATTCTATCTGGCCAAAGCTTCGAGCAGGCATTGTTAAAAGCTTGCATAACGACTGTGTTATAGTTTTTCTCATATCGATAGTTTTTTCAAACATATGTTTTCAGCAACATAGGTTTCATATTCACCAGTTTGAAGAACTATCAAGATATTTAACACACATCTATTTAAGGATTTAAGGCATCAGTAACTTCATCCAGGATAAAGCAGACTGGATTCTCATCCACAGTTCTTAACACTTTTTGAAAAAAGTTGCTTGGTAGACAGAAGGCAAGTAATTTTCCCTAATAGTACTTTCATCTGGCAATTTCTTTCCAATATATTTTTCAAGATAATTTTTAAATATAGGTTGACTGAGTTTCGATAACAAAATTCCTGCCCTGATAAATGTTTCAGCAGTATCAAGAAACAATTGATTCTTTGGAAAACTGACTGCATTTTGCAAAGCCTGTCCAATAAACTGTTGCTGTCTTGATGAAGTTTCTTTCAAGGATTTGTACTTTTGATGTTTTGTACTTCTTATATGTTGCTGGATCCTAGACTTTTGATGTTTTTCATCATCATTTATTGTCACATTGCAGACATCATGCCAAATAACTTTTCCATTGGGAATAATTTTTTCATTTTTAAATTCTTGCAAAATCTCATGAACTTTGCCCGTAGTCAATCTTTTTGCCATTTTTCCATTCTCCAGTTCCTTCACTAATGGAAATTTTAAATTTTCTCTCTACAAAGTGCCATTTGCACTAAATATACATGGGGATTAGATGAGTGAAATTCCTAAACAGTTAAGAAAATAAAGAACAGGGTGCAGAGGAGAGGCAGACAAGAGGGAGGGAGGGATGATGACAATGGTTGATAAAGATAGGAAAAGACAATCATGGAAGACATTGAACATTAGATGACAAACACAAGAATTAAGGGAGTTTAACCTATTTTGCCTACAATTGGATCATAATTGTACTATACCTTCCTTCATTGTTCTATTCGCTACATATATGAAAGTTTCCAATTAGAATATTTTTGATGGTATCCATAATTTTATAACATTTGTAATGAAGAAAATCCCCAGTAAATTGCTTTTTAGTAATGATTTCTGTCTCAAATATTTCTATTTAATGTTTTTATTTTTAGCTACGTATATCACTCCTTCAAATGAAATCTCAATTCTCTAATTACATTAAAACTATAGTTTCACTGAATTTTGTCTTCTCCTCTCACTAATCGTTAATTCCTCAAGGTGTAAATGATTTGGCACTGGTAGCAATCTTATTATCTCTGGAATTGTCATTTAAGTGCAAATATAGAATGAATAAGTACAAAATGTGCTATACATTATAATAGGTGAAAAAAGGGTCAACAACAAATCCCCTCTATCATTTGATATACGTTTATATATGATACTTATGCTTAATTTAGATTTTATTTTATTTTAGGGGTGTTAAAAACTAAGGCACATCACCTAAAAATCTGGCCTTTAATAATGACACAAACAAAATATAGTATGACAGAGCCTTAATCACAGATAAAACAATTCATCACAATACACCTGACATCACTTTTATTGACAAATGCAATAAGATCATTTATATAATAAACATCTCCATTCCAAACACTAACATGAAAAATGCTCATACTGAAAAAAACCAAGTATATCCTATTCGCCCAAGGAATAAGGCACCTGATGGATAGAGTATTTATTGTCTTCTCTTCCACTGGTGTCATACCACATACACTATACAAAAGTCTAGGAATGTTAAACCTTAATAAAAACATATATACATGACACTATAGAATGCCCCAATATTGAACACATCACATTGCTAGAAAGTTTCTACACACACACCAACAACACAAGCTTAATATTTGGATAGCTATGCCTTGACTTTAGTCTGGCATAGAACTTGGTACCAATATCAACTGAGTATGACATTTGCAACATAATAATAAAAAGAACAAACAAGAAGTTGCAGTAGAGTTTGTTTAAAATAAAAGTATTAAAAGTCATTTTTTATCTTTAGCAAAAATAATAAAACAATAGTTAATCCTTCTAATAAATAAGAAAATTTTAGCTTCACAAATATGAAAGAAGGGTTGATATTACCAAATCATTAATATATGTACATATGGAGCTTCTGCTGTACTGGATTGAATACTATTTAATAAAAATATATTTTTGGATTTTGTAGATGTTTGAATAATATATTAAAAAGATTCTTGCCTGTATTATTATTTAATTACAAAACACTACTTAGTGACATATGACTAATGAACAGGCTTATTACATACACAGTCTATTTAATTAACTTATCCCAAAATGCATTTTGGTCTTACTGGTCCTTATCATTGGGTGACATACAAAAGAGAATCTACAGTGACAATTTGTCAACATTACCATATACATTAATACTGCAATTATTACAAGTTATTACATACACATTATTAATAGGATTCTAATATTATCAACAAAATTAAGACAGTAACAATAGTAAAGAAGTCACAGTAAAAACCTTGTGAATAGTCTCTGTCTTCTTTATGGTAGTAGTAATTTCCTATTCTCCTGTCTCCACCACATCTGTAGAGTATGCTTGATATTTACAGTAGAGCATTGATTATCTGAACACCAATCAACCGAAACATTGGTTAACCGAAAGTGTTCCAGTCGGACTGTGCTGGGATGAGTGTTGTGCTTAATCAAACATTTTTGATACTAGATTAACTTCTAAAGTATAATTTTTAACAATACAATAGCCATGATTATTATTATAAAAATTTTTGTTAGGTTTAACATTGACGAAAATTCAACACAAAGCGACACACAACAGAGAAAAATTTCAACATGGGATATATTATTATTATTATTATTGGGTCAACCCCAGTCCCCAATTGGTTCAGATAAACGATGCTCTACTGTATTTTCATTTGGATTAATTTGGACACATTTTCCATTATGTTTTTGGATGCTTGTATATATTTAGATCTTGATATACAGATTCAGAGATATAGTACAATTAATATAATCAGCAACATACAACACAATAAAACCACAACATGTTTAAACTTTAAACTTTCTACCTCTAGATTTTACTGCTTGTTTCCAATTGGTAATCACAAGAAAGACATCTGCTGTTAGCTAACCATTACATGTAAATGACATGTGTTCACAAGAAAAAATTACATGACTATGGAATACATAACAATTGAACCGAATTAATTTTTTATGTTTAAAAAGTCATATCACATGTGTATATATATATATATATATATATATATATATATAGATATATATATACATATATACATACATACATATACGTGATATGACTTTTCCCTATACATATAGGGAAACTGATAGAAAATTATATATATATGGATTTTTACAACTAAATTTAAACTTACACACTACTTTTCTTTGTTTAATGTCATATTGTTAGTTTTTGATTCAAAGCTTTTAATTCCTTTATTTATAGTATTTTGATATTCTGGGATCAAAATAATGTATGGTTTTAAGATATTTTTGATTTTTTCAAATGTATTTTTAACATAGGTAATTTTTTAAATTTAATTTCATTACTGTTGATATTAACAGATTAATTTTGATTGTAATTTATTTAGCCATTTCATTAATAGTTGCTTTGGGTAATCATATTTTTAAAATTTATTGATGACTTCCTGTATTTCTTTATAATTGCACTATTAATGTATCTGGAATTGATAAGGGCCAGTAAGGCCAAAATGCCTTTTGGGATAAGTTAATTAAATAGGCTGGATGTGTAATAAGCCTGTTCATTAGTCATGTGTAATTAAGTAGTTTTTTTGTAATGTTTGTATAAGTTTATAATTTCTTCATAAGTGGAAATAAGTCTGATCCTGAAATCAACTCATTAAAAAATATAAGAAAAAGTATAGGTTATTTAAATAAGATTAACAAAAGGACACAATATGAAATATTAAATTTAGAAAGTTAAAAATATTATGATCATATTCAAGAAGTCACTGTTTATTGTTTTTCAATACTTTTCATATTCTTCAGAACTCATAAGACAAGTAAAATATTCATAAAAAGAAAAAAAGAGAAAGACACACAGGAACAGAACAAGATTAAAACATTTAAATTAATTAGACATTTTCAAATTATTAACAATAAAGATTTTAGAACATTAAGTTCAATTTTCTATGGAATGAATGGTGAAGTTTACACTAGTGCATATTTGGTTTTAAAGTTTTAGACAGTAAAGCTAAATTTAATAACATTAAAATATTTTCGTTTATTCATTCTTTTATATAACTTTTATAAATATATTGTGTCTTAGATTCCTGAAGCTTGGTCAATAAAACCCAAAAAGGTATTGACAATAAATGATAGCAACTCATTGAGAAAAGATTTATCGCTTTTGACTTTTAAATACAATTGAGAAAGTAGATGGAAAATCTGATGAAATAATTATTTATCAGAATCAGAATTAGATATATACAGAGTAATGAAAATAATGAGTCAAATAAATATTTGCATTAGTACATAAAAATTCGTAATATAAAGAGAAAAATCCTCAAACTTATTTTGAGGAATTTATTGCAAAATATATTTGAATGTTCAATGAAGGTTTAGTTGTAACATCAAATATAATACTGAAGTTAAAATTTCTGATATTTAAATCTTAGAATAATATTAATTCAGCTATTTCATAAATAAATAGATGAATATGAATTTTCTTTTACAAAGTTTAAAAAAAAAGAATGTTTACCTTTTTGTTAATTGCTGCTTGTAATGCAAGTCGTCTTTCAGAATTTTTGTTAGGAGAGGAAACAAATTTTAAAGGGCCTTTTACGTGATCTCGCAATTTGCGAGGAGCATTGGGGTCTACGTCATCGTCGAGATCATCTTCTTCAGTTTTATCACATTCACTACATTGCCTTCAGTAAGAGAAAGGAAAAAAAAATAATGTAATATATAAAATACATATCTTATTTATTAAGATTAGGGTTTCTCATTTCCTGGTCTTTTGTTTGTCCCAGGATTTTGGGAAAAAAAGTGAACTGTTTCCCAAGATCCTGGGATATAATTAATTATTTTTAAAATATAAAAAATCTCTCTAAATCAAACGATATAATTATTTTTCATTTTTAAAAGTAATTTAATACATTCTGCAATTTCCAAAATCATATTAATAATGCTGTGTAAGATATATATTAAAAATTATCTTTGAATTATGTAGAAATTTTCACAAATAGAAAAAATTTTTAAAGTTTACTGGAAACTGTATACAACAACAAAAAACTTTGAATTGAGTTTAAAATTTAAAAAAAAATGAACTTAGATCAAACTTCTAACTTAAAGGTAATTTTTGTTTTTTAGATAAAACAAAAATTTACAATAATATTTTGTATTAAGATTTTGAAAACCAAAGATTCGATCATTCAATCTGGTTATTATTTTAATAATGAAAAGTCCTGCTACTGAAAATGTCCTTTCGAATTCAATGGATGTGGGTAGAATTGTCTTTAATGCATCTAAAAGAAGATAAATTGTTATGTGCTTTTACACCCATAACCTCAAAGACTCAAAGACCGTACTTCCAAATGAAGTTGAACCGATTCTTCTGCATCAAACAAGAAAAGAAAAGCTTTATCTTTTGAATGTAAAGATAACAGTATTAAAGACTTTGATACAAAAATAAAAATTTGTGAATTGGCAAAGAAGTTTGATCTACCGGAATTGACAGTCAAAACAATTATAAAAGGTAAAGAAAAAATTCTTGAAGCTGTGAAAACTTGACAAAAGGCTCGAGTTCAATTGAAAAGTGGTTACAAATTTTAGAAAATAGACTCCAACGAAGAGTGCATTTCTTCTACGAAACGAGAAATAAAAAAATTAGCAGCATGCAAGGAAATTTTGTGAGAGAAAAAATCTTTGAGCCGTCAGACGAATTTGTTAGATTTTATGAAGCCTTCTGCATCAAAATAACTTTGGTTTACAATTTTAATAATATAATTTGTTATACATATGTATTATCTAAGATTTTATTAAACATTTTTTTTCTAAATTATTGTTTTCTTTAGCCTCCGGAACCAATTAAAAATAATTTGTATGTATTTATATGCGAAATTATACCCTGACTTACACGGTTATCGCTTGGTTCCACCTATCACGTAAGTTCGGGGTATTACTGTATAGTATAAAAATGAATGGGCTATGAAAAATATACAGTACCCTACAATTTAAAAATTTTTTACTCAATGAAGACCAATGTGAATTTTTAGCACCTAGTAGTTTTGCTTGATTTCAGCATACTGCATACCCACAATTTAAATTTCTTTTTGCACCCTAAAATCCTATTCTTAATTACCGTATTTTATGGACTATAAGATGCACTTTTTTCTTCGAAAAAATTGCCTCCAAAATTCAGATGCGTCTTATAGTCCGTAAAATACGATATTACCTTCCAGCAAATAATTATTTTTAAACTTTTTTCAAACTATCAGCATGTGGCTGATATCAGCTGTGACAGTTGTGTACAATGACTAATAGTACACAACTGTCATCAGTTATTAGTTTTAAGAACTTTATTTGTAATTATTGTTTTCAGTATAGCAATTAAATTGCTAATGTTGGTTACTTCAACTATATGCTGAATGAATTGCTGTTAACTAACAAGAATAATATTTAAAAAATGTCATTTTATGATTTATTAACAGCAAATAGGAAAATAAATTGTATGCATTATGTATCTTGCATTTGACAATGTAAATGACTAATTTTTGTTAGATTTCAAAACTTTTCTGTGATCAGATCCTATTTATGGAAATACAATGGTACCTCATACTTTGAATGACTTAACTCTGAAGCATTTAAAGTTTAAACATTAAAAATTCATTTTAGAGTTAAAATGATGGTTTGAAGTTTGAACAGCATACAGTGAAAAAATACACATGAAACATAAATGCAATCTGTTGTGCTTTCAGTGCATTTTTTGTTTTATTTTTGACATGTTTGATTATATATATATTGTTTATTATTTATTACTTTTTAACAATTTCTTCATCGACAGTTTTTGGATGCCCATACATTTTGTATCTTTTAATTCAAAATTTCCTAAATGGAACTTTTTAAATGACATTTGATATGTTTGAAGTTTAGAAAGATCTTCCCCATACCCATTACAAGTTTTTTTTTTCCGTTTATATGGTTTTTATAGCCTTTCTGAAACTCAAAGTCTGATGCACTTTTCATCTGAAACCATTTAAATTTAATTTTTTTCAAACAAAATATGAAGTTTAAAATAAGCTTCTAAACAAATAATGCAACCTCAAATTAGTTATAATGTTTTAAACTTCAAAACTTTAACATATATATGTGATTCAATTATAAAACATCAGCTGTACAAATATGCAAAAACTCTGTTCAACCCAATATAACCTTTACTTATTAACCATGCCACCTGAAAAATGGGTGGAAGCAACAAAGTCTATGAGGAAGGTTATAGTATAGATATGTGGTTCTCAATCCGTGGTTCACAAAAAAAAAAAAAAAAAAACAAATCAATACAATGTAAAATAATTTTTGTATGGGAATGTAATCAGCAAACACCAATGACATCATATACTAGACTGAGTGCACTCTTGATTTCAAAAAGGTTTGCCATCCCTGCTTTAAAGCTGATGTATTGAAGTGTTCCGTGAAAAAAAATGTCAAAGTTTAGTGTTCCCAGATTTCAAAAAGATTGAGAACCACAGGTATAAATGATTGACACGAAAAAGGAACTTATTGCATGAAAGTGGTGTGTGTAGTGGATATGGAACGATGTTTCAGACGCAAAATTGACAGTGTGACCAGTAAATGAGATTTTCATTTTACTGTACAGTATTTACATATTTTATTTATTGTTTTAATTTTTTAATTTATTATTAGAGCCTTTAATTACATGTTATTTTTACCTTAAATTACATGTATTTGCTGTTTTGAGTTAAATTTATCAAAATGAGTATTGTTTTTAGTCTGGGAATGGATTAATTCACTTTCCACTATTTCTAATGGAAAAAATTGATTTGGACTTCAAACAATTCACAATTTGAATGACCATCTAAAATGAATAGAATTCAAAGTATGAGGCACCACTATAATTAAAATTTAAATATGTGTATAATCTGTTCTCACCAATAGTGTGTAAATGTAGTTGTATGTTATTCTTTATTGCAAAATGAAACATGTACAATACATAAAAATAACAATTTTTTTTCAGTACATTAATTCTTAGAACAGTCTACAGTTACACATATTGCCACCTAATGATAAAGTTAATGCTTAAACAAATTTAGTTAATTTAATTAAAATTTGATAGTATGAGAAAAATAGAACCTGGAAAATTCCTTTACAGTGTTATATTTCCTCTGGACTTTTTGCTATTACATAAATTTTAGTAGCCAGTAATCCAGAATAATGCATATGTGAAAGTTAACATTTTGTTTTAGAAATTGAATTTAAAATGTGAGTACTATTTATTAAAAATTTACTATTTTATAAATAGATTTATTTAGCAGTTTACAAATATATAAAAAATTAAAACTGAATCTGAATATAGATACAATTTTAATAGCTAAATTTAACATTTTAAAATAATAACTGATGAAAAATTTATTCAAAACTAAAATTTTTTCAATTGTTTCAATACATTTAATGAGATAAATAAACAATATGAAGTTTAAAAACAATAACTAATAGTGAATTCTTTAAAATGTATTTTAAAATTTTTTCAGAATTTAAACAAATGTTAAAAAAATACATTTCGATATTTTACATCAACATAAGGCTGTCGTCAATTTATATGATATGATTTAAAAATTAATACTGACATGAAAGCACTGATCAGAAATGATACTTAAACCCTCCACCATGGAACAACAGTCCCGATAACAGTCTGAAAAATAATGTTGCAGTTTAGGCTTAAATTTAGCTAATAATTTGGGTTTTAGTTATATATATATATTACAGGGTGACAATAACCCTGTATATAATGTAAAGAATGGTGTTGTTTGAAGTCTGAAAAAAAAAACGTATTGTCATTGGTAATACTATATATGCATAGTTTCAACTAGATATGAAATTGGGTGAAAATGAAGTTATTTTTTCAACAGAGATTATGTTAATAGAGTATATAAAAAACACAAACCAGAGTATTCGCCACACAAGTAACATTCAGTCATTTTTTGCATTTAAAATGTCAAAAGCTAGAAATGCATGGTTTGCTGATTTAAGAGTCAGATTCTATGGCACTAGGAGTGGGTTAAGTTAACTATTTGACATCTGCATATATCAATCCCATGTAAAAACGAGACCCTACTGTATATTCTTAAAATTTAGACAGGTGACCATTCAAATCTAATGCTTTACCCATCTAACAAGATTTCCTGTATTAAAGCCACAACAACTGCTGTATAATATTGGTGTGGCATTATTGTAATGAATAATCAGGTTTTGAAAAATGTTTATATCTCCTGTATTATGACTAAAGATATTTACATGCATTTTACACTGCATGGCACTATCCAAACATAAAATTTTATTCAACTACAGCATCCACACTACAGTTCTTTGAGAAATGCTGGTACTTTAATGTTTGTAAAATACTAGCCAAAATTTTTAAAAATTCTTTTAACTTAAAGCTTATATCAGTAATTTTATTTTTTAAAAAAGAAAAACATTTATACTAAAACATACCATCCTTGAGATTTAGTCTTTTTTGGCATTCTACTTAGAGGAGGGTCCAAACAAGCAAGATGATAATGCAATTGACAACTATCACATTTTGCAAGTTGATGTTGATCGTGTGATTTATGACAAATTCCACATCTAAACAAAACAAGATAAAATTTATATACATATACAATATTAAATCTATTGGGTTGTTCGGAAAGTTTGTAGCAATTTTTAAGAGAAATAAAAGAAATTGTTTTAATACTAAAAATATACTTTTATTCCATTATGTATGCGCCATTGTTTTTAATGACATGTTGCCATCTATGGGGCAGCTTCGTGATACCCTCTTCGTAGAACTTTCCAGTTTTTCCCGCGAAAAACTGATCTACGTGGTTTTTGCAAGCTTCCAAAGTATCAAAGTTTTTATCATGAAGGGAATTTTGTAGAGAACGGAACAAGTAGTAGTCCGACGGGGCAAGGTCGGGTGAGTAAGGGGGTGGGGTAAAACATCCCAGCCTAGTTCCAATAATTTTTGGCGTGTTCGTAAAGACGTGTGAGGTCTGGCATCATCTTGGTGAAACACAATGCCTTTTCTATTGGCCAGTTCTGGACGTTTTTCTTTAATTGCCATGTTCAGCTTATCCAATTGGGAACAATACTTATCAGAATCAATTGTTTGATTCTGTGGAAGCAGCTCGTAGTACAGGATTCCTTTCCAATCCCACCAGACAGTGAGCATGACCTTCTTTGGATGAAGACCGGCCTTTGGAGTTTTTAATGGCGATTCATTTTTCTTACCCCACGATCGTTTTCGGCTGATGTTGTTATAAATGATCCACTTTTCATCACCTGTCACTAAACGCTTCAGAAAAGGGTCATTTTCATTTCGTCTTTCAAGAGAATCACAAATGGAGATGCAATCCAGTAAGTTTTTTTCCATTAAGTCGTGAGGTATCCAAATGTCATAACGATTCATGTATCCGAGCTTCTTTAGATGTTGAAATACAGTACTGTTTGATGACTTCACTATGTCTGCAATCTCTCGAGTTGTGTAATGAGGGTTTTCATCCAATAATGCTTTGATCTGGTCCTCTTCAATAACAGGAGGTCTTCCTGAGCGAGGAGCATCTTCAAGGCTGAGATTACCCGTTTTAAATTTTGCAAACCACTTTCGAACAGTTGATTCTGATACAGCACTCCCACCATAAACATCACATATCTTTTTTTGCTGTTTGTACAGCATTTTTGCCTTTACGAAAAAAGAAAAGAAACAAGTGTCGATAATGCACGTTGTTCGCATCCATTTTTTGCAATGAGACAAATTAAATGCTATTTGAATAATCTTAACGGTTTTTTTTTGTAACGGACGCGTCTCAAGGTCATTTATCATAATATTCATTGGTTTGTACAATTCTAATCATTTTTGCATCAATCGGTGTCTCAACTGTCGGCTATCATAAATCGCTACGAACTTTCCGAACAACCCAATAAAATATATACATATTATATAAAATTTTTATTTACTAGAATATCATGTGTTCATCTACAGCAGGGATTCCCAATCTTTTATATATATATATATATATATAAAAATGTATATGCTATAGCCTATTACATAATTTTTAAAAACATCTTCCTACATTTATTTAAGAGCCAAAATGTGAAAAATTTTGATATTTTAAAATAAATTTTTTATATTTGCAAAGTTATATCAATTCCCTCAAACTTTCATTGACCCATAAGGGGTCAATATAAACTCCATTGGGAAACCCTGAACTACATTATATGAGAAAACTAATATCACAAATAACTGGAACGATACTAACAAATTTAACACCTAAACACTCCTTCCAGCAGAAATAG
Source organism: Centruroides vittatus (assembly GCF_030686945.1). NCBI lineage: Eukaryota > Metazoa > Arthropoda > Arachnida > Scorpiones > Buthidae > Centruroides > Centruroides vittatus. Next base: position 657,239 of record NW_027122712.1, read on the forward strand.
ACTTTAATGCTCTAACGTTTTTGGTTGTACGTTCCTGAAGAAGGCCTCTAAATGACGCCGAAAACGTTAGAGCATTACAGTCTATTTCTGCTGGAAGGTGTGTTTAGATGTTAAATTTGCTATATTATATGATTATGCACTTTAAAAGTATACTCATTTATATATATTTTTTTTTCGTTAAAATATGAATTAAAAACAAAAAAATTACAAAAATGATAACAACAACAAAACTGATAGCAGTGAACTGCCATGTCCTAGTACTGCTTATATATATCATATCATAATTTAAATTCTACCAGAGGTTGACAATCAGGAGAGATGACAGTTGTTGAACAAAGAATTTAATCAATTCTTCATGCTCTATGGACATGAAAAATGCTAAGATGGCCACAAATATGCTAAGAAATTCAATCTCAAACTTTTCAAACTATTGGGTGATCATATCTACTCTGTGGATTAGTGTATCATCATCCTAAAAGACAGCTTCTTTTTTTTTACAAAAACATAACATTTGATAAATAACTGTCATTCAACACTTAAATGGCAATTGATATCACTTTCTTTTGGAATGAATGCATCAAATTATTAAATTATAGCAAAGAAAAAAAAATTCCAACATCACACAATTGTCAGTATTTCTGACAATTGGAACCAAGGAATCATCACTTGGCACCAAACATGCACACAACTATTTGCTAAAATAAATGAATGATTATTAGATTAAAACATTCTTTCATTGCTCAACACTCCATTTTGTTTACTGCACTAATAGACATGATGATTGGTTTTATGAAGTGACTATGCTATGGAGTTCTCAATATACTGGTTTTGATGAAATAAGCTCTTGTATTTTGTGTTGAAATTTATACAAAATTGATCAGTTGCTGTTTACCATTCTTCGTTTGCACACTGCACTAAAGCTTGATAATCTCAATTCTGGAGTATGTATTTTAAATTACTATAATTTATTGAAAATGTTCTCATATGATATTCTTTGCAGACACAATCATGGCCACTGTTACTCATAAAACATTTACAAATTCAATTACCTCAGTAACTGAATATATTCCCATTAATTATTCGCCCTTAAAAATCACTAAGATCTCTTGACAGCATAGCAGTACAGTAAGTCTGGCATCATATTTCAATTATTATAAACAAAAAACTTTTTTCTGAAAGTCAAAATTTATCAGTGTAAAGAGAACTATTTTTAGCCTATTGCAGGTCAACATTACATTGTAGATTCAATGTTAAAACAAATGGATCATCAGCTATGAACTTATTACAAAATCAAATAATTAATCAGCACTCTTGAAATTAAGTTTTAAAATTGTTTTCTTATTTCTACTTTCATTTCAAATGTAATTATTATTCTTTGATCTATAATTGTCAGTTTATAATTATCATACTAGACACATTATGTGACTGTCATATCATGGTAGAATCGAAGCAGAGCATTGTGCATGTATCATCAGACGAAAATAGTTGCTGGCCACACAAGAAGGCAGCCCTTAAACTTGTCAGCCATGTAAAGGCAATCCTTACATTCACTTGGAATTGATTGCTCTGTTCTTGCATTTGTTTGTTTTTGGTGTCCATTTTCTCTTAGGCACTCACAGCTGGGGTTCAAAAAACCAGTATTGCATCTTTAAAACAGTCATGAACCCCCATTTTTTATTATTACATTTTTGGATCTCTCAATAAAATTAATAGAAACTGGCAAAGTTTCATCAAAATCAGCACATAAGATTTTGAGAATGAACTCAAATTCTATAAGCCATACAGAAGAGACTTCACTTAAAACTTATTACTTATATGTATTCAAATAATTGAGGAAAAGTACTGGAATTCTTATACTAAAAATAAGGCAACAGAAGAACGAAGAGTATTTTTTAAGTAAAGTCTGATTTTTCATAAAAAGAAAAATACTGTAAATATCATTAAAATATATTTTTTCCCCATATTCTACATACTTTTATCTACTTTTCTACATAATTTCCATTTTTGTTCAAACATTTGTCATAGTGCTCAAAAATTTTTTAAATTCCAACTTCAAAGAAATCTGCCGCCTGCCACCGGAAGATATTAGGCCACGCTGCTTGTCTTGTATGGCATGGCAGAGTTTTCTCAAGGTCACACAATAAGCATCAGAATTGATTGTTGTGCCTCTTTGCATAAAATCCACTAACAAAGTCCCTTTCCTGTTCCAAAAGGCAATTACCATGATCTTTTGTGCTGAAATCAAATAACAGATCGTATCTTACAGTCAATGGGAGACTCAATTTTCATAAACATTATAAACTTTTACAGCTCAGCACAGAGACAGACGATACGGCTGAAAATGGCATCCAAATACATGCAAAGCATACTGAAAGCAGATGCTCATGCACACTGCTGCAATTGCATGCCATTCTCACTCTCATTCACAAATGGACCTTATTTAAGAAATAGCCCTCGTATTTTCTAAAATGCAGATTTAACTGCAGAAATGCAAGTTAATTTGGGTCATTTGTAAATGAAAAACATGGCCTTTGCAAATGCACAATCCCCAAAACTCAATTCCAATGTAAAGATATTTCCAAATTTTTGTGAATATTTTCAAAATTACATAGCTCAGAACAAACTGATTAGATGATTTACATAAATTTCCAATTAATTTTTCAACAAATATTGAATTGATTTAATAAAGTATGGATTAAATTTTTTAACTATTTAGCATTTTCTGCTAATTACATTACTACCATCATTACATTACTACTAAGTTTTAGAATGAACTAAAAATAATTAAATGAATAATTGAAATGCAACAGAATACAATGTTAAATAGGTTACAAACAAATGAAACACTAAAAACAAAAATATTTTATACATGTTTTCTGAAAATAAATTTCATTATAAATTGTAATATGAAGGTAAATAACTTTCTGTATGTGGAAAACTAAATTATTTGATATCATTTTTCCAACTACGCATCATCTTTCCAATTTTTGTAATAAGAAACGTTGTTGCCAAAAATTAGGGTGCAGAAAAACTGGGAACTGAAGGGACAGTTCTGATAAAGCAATGCATATTTCAAAAATGCAGTCATGCTTCTGTTCAGTCAAGATGTGCAGCACCCACTTTCAAACTTGATGCTTAGCTGCTTCAGTGCCTCACAAACTGTTAGCTTCTGAACTGGATTTCACTGTCATCTCCTGTATCATTAGGGAATCCTCAGCTATCAGCTGCTTTACCAGATTATCATCAATCTCCTGTGGTCATCCAGAATGCAACTTGTCTTTGGTGCAGTAGTCTCTAGACCTAAACTCAGTGAACCAATTTCTGACAGTGCAACACTCAGATGGTCCAGTGCTACCATAAATTTTTGCCATCAATTTGATGGCTTGCATCACAGAGGATTTAAGTCAAAACTTTCAGACATCATTGATCATTTCTTTTTATTTTTTCCAACATTTTTGCAATGTTTTAAAATTCACAGACTCAAAATACAGTTTTGTTACACCTCTTTCAAAAGTTTGTTTGAAGCTATACACTTTTTCTAAATGTATTCTTTTTATGGAAATGACTTTCTGATTAATGTGATATTAAGATAATTGAAATCACTGTTCTTAAATTTGACAAAATTTAAAAATTTTGTATTATGTCCTAACTATACTGGTGTGCAAAACTTAAGTAACAATGTAATTTTTAAGCAGACAGCCAAGAAATTGTACAAAAGTGCTTCTTGTGATCAATACAATAAATACCCAATTCAGTAGAAATGTGATTCATACTTAAGAAGACATCACAGGTGATGTGAGGGCTTGCAGAAAGTGTGCAGTCAATGCACACAGTGCAAGACTACAATAACGAGGAAGCTTTGATTCCATACTGTATGCATTCTATTTATTTTTGTGCTAGTATTCTTCATTTTTTAAGTACAAAATACTGTCTCTGTATTCTGAATTTCATGCCTTTCAAGTGATTTCTTGCAAAGTTACAGCAAAAAACAATTATTGCTTAAGTTTTGTACATCACTGTAGTTGAATAATTGTAGAATTCTGATCATCTAACATTTCAAATGAAGATAGAAGTAATTAAGTTCTATTAGAGATATTTTTAAATTTCTTTTTCCATTTTAAACCTAAACTGTTATGGACTTCAAGGAATCAATTCAACTACTTCTTCAAAATCTTTTACATTCTTTAGAATTCAACCCCAGGAACCATAATACAATTCAATAAACTCTACTGACAACAAAATGGGGAGGAGAGAGAGAGAGAGAGAGAGAGAAAAGATTTGTTAATTAGAACTAATTGAACTTTACTAAAATTAAAAAATAGATATTCAGATGTTATACAAATTTTAAAAACACAATATTTTTAATTGATAAAACTTTTTTCTGTTAATTAAGTTTATTGAACTGTATTGTGTTTCCTGGAGTTGGGTTTTAAATAATTTTAAAAATAAATAGTTGAAATGACTTTTTGAAGGAAAGGTGTGATCCAGGATTTAGGAAAAACTTTAAACTAACTGCTGCTTACATTTCTTTTTAACAAGCAAAATAAATATCTCCAGTATTGACTAAGTCTAAATAATCATTTTTGGCAGTAATTTTATATACACCAGGCATTTTTTACTCATCTATTGGAATTTTGCTATTTCCAATTAAAAGATATACTGTTAAGTTGCAAAGATATGTATATTTTTGTTTTTTTACAAACAAGAACAAAGTACAGTAGAGCATCCATTATCCAACTCAATTGGGGACTGGAGTTGGTTGGATAACTGAAAAAACGGATAACCAAAAAGTATGAAAAAATACATTATTAGTACACTCAAACCTGTTTTTGTGTGGTGGATAGGGACCACATAAAAGAAAACGCATAAAAAAAAAAAAGACAAACACGAAACTTCACAAGTAGCTATAAAAAATAGTTTTCGCAACACAATTAAAAAGTATTTTTTTTATAGGATGAATAGGGACTGCATAAAAAAAAGTCTCACGTAGAAAATAACTCAAAACCGTACGAAATAACTAGGAATTGCTTTTTTAACTCCTTGGGCCTTTTTCTGCAATCCCTAATAGGAAAAAAATCCTCTAAAAATTTTATTTTTTATATTAATTAATTATTTCCACTTAAATACGAATAAAACATTAAAAAGTTAAAAATAATGGTTAAAAATGATTTTATTTAATAAGTATAGCTGCAGGAAGTGTTATTCTTTCATTTAACAAGGCCTGAAATTTCACACCTGCAGTCTAAAGCTGGAAGGGAGCTAACTTACTGCATCTGTTCAAATATAACACAATATTTCTGATTTTTATGCTATTAAAATACAAACCAAAAAACGTACGAGAAAAAAATTTTACTGAATAAAAAATGAAAAAAACCTGATGATGTCATAGAAAACATCCAATAGAGTTTTAAAAAAATTTACAGAAGTCAATTATGTTCCAATTTGATTGAAATTTTCATATACTGCACAAAAAAAAAAAAAAATCACACAAAAACAGCTTTGAGTGTACAGTATATTAGTATATCCCATGTAATTAGTATATAAAAGCCTTTATTTGGCATGGAAGATTATACTAGTATATCACTATTAACCTACTTCGAATTGTATTTCATTGATGTTAAGCCTAACAAAATTTTTTAAAAATAATAATTGTCGCTATTGTATCGTAAAAAATTATTGGGTTGTTCAGAAAGTTCGTAGCGATTTTTAAGAGAAATAAAAGAAATTGTTTTAATACTAAAAATATACTTTTATTCCATTATGTATGCGCCATTGTTTTTAATGACGTGTTGCCATCTATGGGGCAGCTTCGTGATACCCTCTTCGTAGAACTTTCCAGTTTTTTCCGCGAAAAACTGATCCACATGGTTTTTGCAAGCTTCCAAAGTATCAAAGTTTTTATCATGAAGGGAATTTTGTAGAGAACGGAACAAATGGTAGTCCGACGGGGCAAGGTCGGGTGAGTAAGGGGGTGGGGTAAAACATCCCAGCCTAGTTCCAATAATTTTTGGCGTGTTCGTAAAGACGTGTGAGGTCTGGCATCATCTTGGTGAAACACAATGCCTTTTCTATTGGCCAGTTCTGGACGTTTTTCTTTAATTGCCATGTTCAGCTTATCCAATTGGGAACAATACTTATCAGAATCAATTGTTTGATTCTGTGGAAGCAGCTCGTAGTACAGGATTCCTTTCCAATCCCACCAGACAGTGAGCATGATCTTCTTTGGATGAAAACCGGCCTTTGGAGTTTTTAATGGTGATTCATTTTTCTTACCCCACGATCGTTTTCGGCTGATGTTGTTATAAATGATCCACTTTTCATCACCTGTCACTAAACGCTTCAGAAAAGGGTCATTTTCATTTCGTCTTTCAAGAGAATAACAAATGGAGATGCAATCCAGTAAGTTTTTTTCCGTTAAGTCGTGAGGTATCCAAATGTCATAACGATTCACGTATCCGAGCTTCTTTAGATGTTGAAATACAGTACTGTTTGATGACTTCACTATGTCTGCAATCTCTCGAGTTGTGTAATGAGGGTTTTCATCCAATAATGCTTTGATCTGGTCCTCTTCAATAACAGGAGGTCTTCCTGAGCGAGGAGCATCTTCAAGGCTGAGATCACCCGTTTTAAATTTTGCAAACCACTTTCGAACAGTTGATTCTGATACAGCACTCCCACCATAAACATCACATATCTTTTTTGCTGTTTGTACAGCATTTTTGCCTTTACGAAAAAAGAAAAGAAACAAGTGTCGATAATGCATGTTGTTCGCATCCATTTTTTGCAATGAGACAAATTAAATGCTATTTGAATAATCTTAACGGTTTTTTTTTGTAACAGACGCGTCTCAAGGTCATTTATCATAATATTCATTGGTTTGTACAATTCTAATCATTTTGCATCAATCGGTATCTCAACTGTCGGCTATCAAAAATCGCTACGAACTTTCCGAACAACCCAATATTTCTTTATTTTGCACAAAATAAATACAGTACTGTACATCGCAACAACGCGTTTACGTTTAGTCACCATTGTGAATGGTACAACAACTACAGCATGACCTGTTACAAGTGTGAAATTCACAGAACCAAAATTTACATCTCCAATGAAAATGGATTCCGATTCAGCACAACACACAGTCCTCAGAAAAATCCACACAAAACAAACAACCACTCATAATTAAAAAATTAAGCCTCATTTAAATACTGGCCTCCCTTGCATAGTCAAGCTAGTGTTGTCAGCTAAAACACGCAAAAATTTAACAAAAATAATATTAAAGTAGCCAAGACATAGCCAAATATTGTAGTGCCACATCACTAGTGGACATTTGAATTTGCCGACTAGAACGCAATTGGTTAACTGATGTGATGGTTGATCGGGGGTCAGATAATCAATGCTCTACTGTATTATGTTTTATTTGTTTTTTCTACTTCATATTTTTAACAAATCTTTTGTGTAACTGTAATTTGGGGATTTTTAAAGCCATTTGTTCTGCTATAAAGGTTATTTAATCTAGTTCCTTAATAGTAACACAAATGCTACATGAGTTTGTTAGGATCCTTTTGATAAGCAATCTAAAAACAACTAATATAAACATAAGCAAAATCAACATTGTAAATTTCTGCTGATATATGACACAGTCCCTGAATTTTTAGATCCTATCTAAGTCCAGACTGTTAGATTACAATTCTGAAACATATCTTCCTCTAATTTAAGCACCCTTGCAACAAAATATTTCTATCAGCAGCTGTATAGTCATTAAGAACTTTTGGAACCTATTCCTTGCAATATCCATCAGTTCAACCTCCATTGCATTCTTCACTTCTGCAAAAACAGAAGTCACAGGAAACAGGTTCAGGTGAGTATGTTAGATGTGGAAAGACAACAGTTCTTTAACAAAAAATTTAATTCCATTCTTGTTGAACCTAATGAATTACTTCCTATTTCATGGTCTGGGTAACTTAAATACTGATTCCTCTAGTTGCAATTACATTCTCAACAGTATCCAGGTCCAATTAATGTACATGATGCATCTAGGAAGAAAGTTTTTTGACTGGCTTGATGAAATCCTTAGCTGAATGCATGGTTACACCATTTGCATAAGAGTAAGGTGACCAGATTTGAACATTTGTGATGCAGGACAAAATTAACATGGGGGAGTGGTTGTCTTGTTTAAAAAAATTGTTCTAGAGCAACAAAAATTTTATTATCAAACAATGCAAAAATTGTATTGTATTATATTTTTTAAAATTTTAACTTATGTAAAATTTACAAATATAATAAATATAAATATATACTATTATAAATCTTTAAAAATTCTTTATTCTTTAGCATATATTTCTCAGTTGAGTGATTTTTTTTATTAGATTGCTGTAGGTTAAAACATCTTGAACTTTTTTGCAAGAATTTGTTAAATTATATTTCACACATAAGTGTTGAGACTTTGAAAGCCATATTAATTGTGATTTATCAGATGTTCACACTTTATTTACAGTAGAAAAAATGTGTTCAGTCCCTGCATTAGTTCCTGGTAAGGACAGCACATATTCCAAATTTTTTATGCATTACATGTATGAAACACAGTTTCTTTCAAAATGATGAAATATTTCTAACCATTTGTTCTCTGTTGAGATTTTTGATGATGCCCAAGATTTAACCTTTTTCTTCACAATATATATTTCTTAATAATAATACTTTATTAAACAGATCATTTTTGAAAATATTACTATCTGAAAAATGTTGATTAATGTGATCGAATGATTTTTGCACATCTTCCTAATTAAGTTCTTGTTTTAATATAACCCAATGAAAACGTTCAATATCATTATAATGTACCGTCCAGTCTTCTAAATAATCTAAGCAGTTACTATAGAACTTTTTGACGTCATTCATGAAATCTGCACGATTTATTGCACCTTGTTCTTCTAACTGACTTATACTATTAAAATACAGTAAGAATTTTTGTAAAAATTGTAATTGTAAATGATAAAGGGAATGTTTGAAATATGAAGTTCACTGATTATGAGAATATTTTCTATTAGTAAAAAATTAAAAAATATTAAATTACTATAAACAACATTAAGAAACTTCAGCAGTTCAAAATTTAATCAATAAAATATAACCAGGATTAAATGTTGTTTGGAATGTTTATCATCCCATCTTCAGGGCCTTCTCAATACTGTTAACTTCTAAGCATATAGCTTCTGGTAAAAGAAAATTTGCTGAGTTTGGCGTTAAAATAGTTCCTTTAGTATTAACACAAGCACTTTCGACGAGTTTATAATCGTCGAAAGTGTTAATACCAAAGGAACTATTTTAATGCCAAACTCAGCAAATTTTCTTTTACCAGAAGCTATTTAAACCTCGGCATGAGTTTTTAAATTTATTTCTGAGCATATGTTTGAAAGTTAAGAATTTGAGAAGGCCTTGCTCCTAGTTATATTTGATTAAAATTTAGACTCCTAAAATTAAAAGTGTTGTTTATAATAATTTAATATTTATAGAGTTGAACCTGACATCTAGAGAAGAAAAAATATGTAATTATTTATTCAATTAAATTTCTATTATCTAATTTATGACTGAGTTAATCAGAATGCCGGTCTACATTATTGTTATATCTAAACTACAAATGAATATTAATTATAGTAGATTGTTATGTTTCCAGTAATCAGTCAAAACAAACAAAATTTAATTTACTATTTCTTGGAAATTTTTCCAGATGTAAATTACAATTCTAGGATAAGCTTTTCACAATTTATTTTTAAAATTAAAGATTATATTGAGGCAAATATAACAATTTCTATAAAAACTTACTCAAATATCAGTGATGAGGTAGATTCACTTCTTTTACTGCTTCGACTGGGTGATTTAGGACATCGCTTTGGCTTTAAAACTTCAGGTAAAGCATATTTCTGTTAAAGCATAAATTGTTAGGCAACTACAGTACTTAACTTTACTTTAAAAAGAAAAATTCTAATTTACTTTATTTCCAAGATCACAAAATATTTTCCAATATTCCATTCCTCTTTCCTGCATTTGAGTATTTTGTTTTTTTAATTCTTCAAGTTCACTGACTAACTGTAAAAAATGTTTTTATTTAAGTTTGGTCTGGTAAAGTGATGCATAAAATCTATTTAATAATAAACCTTTTCATATTTTTCTCGCAAACTCTGTTCTTGTTCTTGTAGTTGGCTATTTTGTTGTAATAATTCATCCAGTCGTCTTTGCATTGTTATCATCCGGTTATTACGATCTAAAGAATAAAATTTTATTAATATATATTTCAAATAGAAATTATGAGTCAAACTTTTTAATTATTTGAGAATTTTACAAAATAAACACATGTAGTTAACAAAATGTCTATCAAATTTAAACTCCAGATAGTAAGAAACAAAACTACTATAAAAAATTTTCCTTCTTGTTATAAAATTTTAAAAATTAACATATTTGTGACATTGTGTATTACTTATTGGTAATGCATTTGTATCTTTGGTTGAGCACAATGGCTAACATAAGTAGGGCATTTTTGGTAAAATGCAGTGCTACCAAGTTACATTTTTATATTAGGTGTTTCTTTTGGGTTTATTTATATTAAGTTATCATTTACATTATAGGCAGTCCTCAACTTCTGGACAAGTCACTCTTTCTTTAGTAGTACTTTGGTACCTCTATATTTCAGCTCTTCATCCTCTTCACTTATATTACCTGCATTCTGTACATCTCATAGCATACATTATCATCAACACTAATATAATCATTTTCTAGTACATCCTTGCTGCCAATCATTTTCATCCACATTGTATTCCTGTAAATCATTTTCATTCAGAATCTACAGCTGGTTGATGATGATTATTTGCAATTTTCTTCACAAACCGATCTTCCTGAAACAATCTGTTACTGCACTCAGGAAATACATTGTATCTAAACATGATGAGTTTATATGTTTTCACATCCAAATTACATTCCATGCACTGCAGTAATCTCTAAACAAGCTGTTAGCAGTAATAATGTTTTAAAAGTTTTATAACAACTTAATTCATAGGCTGGAGCACTGATGTTTATTATTGTACATAATCCACTTGTAGAGTTTAAAATAGTTGCTATTAAATTTATAATTATTACAGCACATATTTTTGGGTCAAGTCTAATTTTACAGTAATAAGAACACTGATCATTACTGTACTTAAAAAAAAAAAGGAAATAAAGATATTTTGTTAAATAATATGTTTATAAAAAGTGTGATGACTACACTCCTCTAACGTACTGTTACAAATGCTGTGTTATGGCCACTTAGCTAGTAAATGCACAAAAAGCCATTGTATGTGTAACCACAGCTATGAGGTTTGCCATGTATATAGTGAGGAATCATGCTGCATCAACTAGTGAAGGCAAACAACACTTTACCTGATGGGAGTAAACACAAGACTGCATATAATGCTTTCTCTCAACAGTGCTCCATTACCAAAAGAATGAAAATATAAGCTGCCATTAGGACCAGTTATCAATAATACACCCACAAACAACACTAACACAGCTAGCTGTAAGATCATAGAGATTAATGTACAGAAATGCAAAGCTGCCTGCTTCCTCCTCATCCACACATCCACTATGTATGATGAAGAGCCCTATACCATTAATAATAAGTTAGTTGGGTTCAATGACTGGAAAATCTTCCAGCCCAGGACCCTGGCTATTGCACAAGGCTGGTATCATCATAAACAAGAACATTACTGCCTACCTCGTTACCCAACACTAGGGAATTCGATCCTGGCCCTTATTTCTAATCCCAGAATTTTGGGATTATACTTAGTCAATCCTGAGACTATTTCAGTATTGAGGTTTAATAAAAAATAAGAAAATCTTACAGAAATCAGCTGTTTAATCAACAAATCAAAATTTAGACAAAAATCAACGTAATTAAAATTTAGACGAAAATCAACATATTTTACGGTATACACCTAGCTAATCTAATCACTCTAACTAATCAGACTTTGAGTGATTTTAAGTCTGGTTAGTCTGACTGTCTTCATGTTAAAGTTATTCTTTTTCAAGCATCAGTTAGATCTCTCTAAACTTACATAAATTGAAGAAACCTTTATGTAACAAACTATGCAAATAAACGTTAAAAATTAACAAAAATCTCTCTTAACATCAACTAAATAGACAACTTTCATGTAACAACCTAGTAAGTAGGTAGTAAAGTAAGTTTCTTAGCAAAAAGTATTTAAAGATAATATTAATCAGTCACATTTTTCTTAAATATAAAGAAAACTAATCTAATAGGAACATTCTAATTTGAATTGCGAAAATATGATCTGAGAAATAACAATGCATCCAGTGTCTCATCACCAAGTCTGCTTCTGAATTTGTTGCACATATATATGCTGATATATGCTGTTGTGCATATATGCTCTGTCACACACATATATACACACATGTGACAGAGCTGTGGACTGTACATCAATGCTAGATAACAAACACACCTGACACGTGTTACAATTTTGTTTAATCGACTACAGACTGTATTCGATCCTTTGAAGCTCTAAATTTTAATATAGATGAGTTCTCAAGCATATTATTTATGTTCATTATTCAATTTAAATTGGATGCAACAACCAGAGGCTGGTGAGTGCACTCACTTAAGGGTGATGATAGTCCTCCATTGAATGACTTATTAGAATTTTGAAGAGTCATGTTAGAACTCTACAGCCAAGCAAAAGTGCTCTCGACTGCGCCAAAAAATTGATTAGTGCCCACAAAAATTCAAAAATACAAAAATGAAGTATATTACCAGGTAATCCAGTGAGAACTGCTTGTCTATCATTTTAGTTCAAAATACAAGAAGTTTTATATTAAAATGATAGGCAAGCAATTCTGTTAAGAGCACTGCCACTGAATGTTTCACTTCATGCAGTCTATTTTGCAACTTTTTAAAAATGATATCAATCCCAAAAATCTTGGGATCAGGAAAACTTAATCCCAAAAATTTTGGGACTAGAAAGTAGTTGGGATCCCGAAAATTGGGATCACGGGATCAAATCCTCTACCAAACACAACTGAATAAATAACCACAGTTTGCATTACTGACAACAACACTTCACTTTTACATTTGATCAATCTACATTCCTGACACATCAGACATTGAGACTGCCATTGAAGATGTTCACCACTTCCTTGTAGAATTGAGATTCATAATTCCATCCATTCACTCAATGACAACAAAGTTCCAGGCCTTGATGGCATAACCAGTAGGATGATAAAACATGTATTTGAGGCCATTCTGACAGCTTTTGTTATTCTCTTCAACATCTATCTGAATGGCCTTTTTCCTACTCAGTGGAAAAGGGCTAGTGTCACTTTTATCCCCAAACCCACTAGTGCTAACACAAGAAATACAGACTAATTTGTTTTCTTCCTACTTTAAGAGAAGTGTTAGACAGTCTCATGATTAACAGGATCACTTGGCACCTACATAAGCATAGGGCTCTGCATGAGAATCATTTCAGTTTCTCTAAAAATAAAGGCACAGTAGATGTCATTAAACATGTGTAAGGAACTGAGTCCAAGCGTTATTTTTATTTTATTATTATTTTTCGTTTTATTATATTTTGTTTGGGGCTTATGTTTATTTAGGATGAAGGTTCCCCACCACTCTCTTATTAGTAACGAAAAAAGAAGATAAAACAACTCACGAAAAAAATAAGCGCCGTAGGAAAAATCTCGCGCACTTGCGCTGCCCAGCAGAAGTAAACGGTCCGCAGAAAAAAAAATGGAGGGGGGAGTCCCCATACTCACTAGTAAAGAAATACTTGATAAACCGTCAACATCCCAGAAAATTATGATAAATACTTTGTAAACGGTTTATAAGCTTTTGTCGGAAAATTAAAGCTGCCAGAAAAAAAATTAATGTTAGCAACTAAGTATGTAAATAAGGGGAGTAACCCAGCTGAAGTGTGACGTCACCTCACAGTATAAAACCCGTACGTTAATCAAAGGAGGAGGAGGTGATTTCCAGAGGGAGGTGAATTCCAAATCGAGGTGATATCCAGAGCGAGGTGAATTTGAAAGCGAAGTGATATTCTGATAGAAGTCCAGATTGATAATTGGACAATCCAAGGTGTTAAAGAGGAATTCGATTGACGATTTGACGATATCTAAAGGATTGAGGAAATAGATTCCTAATGTAGTGAGGTGACGGATAGACGTGTAATTCGTAAGAGATTTTGTTCATAGTTTCTAAGTATTTGATTTGTCGAATTTTCAAAAGGGAATTAATATTAAGTTAAGCTAAGTAGCTGAGTTTATTGTCGGGTTGACTTGTTGAATTTCGTTAATAAATTTTGTTTGGATTATAGACATTTGTACGTAGTAAATTCTAGTTACTAATTAAATATATTTGAACTTTTTGCTTTGACTTGATATTTATCGTTATTCTTACTAATTTTTCAGTGCACGCTTAAAAGCCCAGGCCTGGCAAACTAATCTCGAATCCGCGTAAAGTACCCGTTAGATTAATGGAAGTTTTACCGGCCACAGTTAGTGTCGGTTTCCTAAGATACTAAAACTAGTACTTTACACATGTTACTCATTACATCCACAAGGCTAAGCAAAACAACGAATGCACTGCTGTAATCACAACTGACTTTAGAGGTGCCTTCTATCTTGTGTACAGGATCTTACATGATCATCACTGCCCTCAAAACCTTTAAAAACGTCTTCAATCCTATTTTACTCACAGTCATGCAGGTATTTATACAACTCAACATAATATTGCCATCCCAATCACTCTGGGGTGTCCAGGTCTGGTCCTGGAACATTACCCTGCAACTCTATATAGCACCTAAATGACACCCTGCTTCCTGGTTGTCACATCCAAGGCTATGCAGATGACACTTTCATTTTAGCTTCTCACAGGAACAGTGATTGCTTACAGAATATATGCAACAACATTCTCAAACAATTCATCAGTGGAACATTCTGCATAGGCAATCCATTAACACAGACAAATGCAAAAGTATGATTATTGGTAGGAACAATCCTCTCGTTAGGACAACTGACCATGCATTTAGGAGCACATAGTATAAAGCAGACAAAGGAAATTAAATATTTAGTTATTATATTTGATAAGAAGCTTAACTTCACATTCCACAGCAAAGACAGTGGGTGATCGGTTAACGAACATAATTCGTTCCAAGACTATGTTTGCTATCAGATATGTTTGTTAACTGATTACACTGGACAAGAAAAAAAAAAAATGTTTTTGAATGTTTCCTTTATTTCATGAGTGGAATCTTACTAATTTTGGGGTGATAAAATCAAATATGACAAGGAAAAATTTTTATTAGCTCTAGTTTCTGTGATATACAAGAGGTGGCAGTATGTGATTTTAATGGCTTAAGAAGAAACAACACATTTTAATTACATATGCTAACAACATTGAAAGTGCTTTTGAATTTTTGAAAATGTTTGAATTTCAAATTCAAACATTTCATCAAGCCATTAACGTCACAGCAAATAACCAGATTGTTTTTCTTCTCAAAGAAAGGAATCAGATCCCTCTGACGTTCTCTGTACTGTGAGATCTGACATCACGTTGGAGAAGATTCCGTTGCTGTAGTCTTGACCCTAGAAGTTCTGCTTTATTCTTTGACAAGACTAGATCTTGAATGAGATCACTCAATTTCGCTTAATTCAGTCTGTGGTGTATCATCTTTTATCTCAAAATCAGGGTCATGAAATGTGGAACGCTTGTTGGGTTCTTCTTCTCCCACACTTTTTTCATTTTCTTCTTCAAGCTCATAATGTTGGATGGAGTAGGAACTGGTAAACTATCTGAATGTGGAATAGGTCGAATTGCAGATGGAATATTTGGATGTTGAACTGTTTCTTTTTTCTTCATTGACAATTCTGCCTTTATAAGGAGTCAAGCAGAAATAGCAGTAATGTATATGGTTTGTAGGCTCCCGCCAAACCTTTCGCACAGCAAAAGCCATAGATCATTTTTTTCAGTCATTCTCGTAGTATAACTGAACAAGAGTTGTAACGTGGAGCCCATGACTTATCCTGAACCTACCTTTATACCCAAATAATGGTGATAGGCAGTCTTCAGAAGAGGTGTCAGATTGTGTTTCTGTGACGAAAATGTTATTTCACTACGAATATAACAAAAATTGTTCACTAAATTTACACATTTTCGTGGCATTTTGGTATAACCAGTATTACACTTCAAAAGTACTCCAAAACTAGAAATTTTAACCAAGAAAAACAGAAGCAATATTAAACTCAAAGTCATAGCTACATTTATTATGCTTATAACCTACAAACATATAGAGAATGTTTTGCTATGTCAGTGTGAGAGGTGTGACAACTCCCAAAAAATAAATTTTCTCCAAAATACAAATGTAGACTCTGAAAAATAACATATCACTGTATCTCCAAAGCAAGAGCTAATCAGTCATTTTTATGGAGATTTTTGAATTCAGCAGATGAAAATACATAAGAATATGCTAATTTTGAACCCGAAACAAAATCATTGTTGTCCAGTGTTATTGATTTACCATAGATTTTCATGGAAATTTGATTAATTCATTTTGGAGACCCACAAAAATAATTAATTATATACTTTCTTACTATGTTTATTTACATGTAATAACAAACTAAAAGCAATCTCTTCATTTTTTCATTGATGGCACATCTTTGTTTCTCAGATGCAATTTTCGTTACTCCTTTATAAGCTTGAGTCTTTTTGATTATATCTTTCTTAGCTAAGATTTATCTACTGCAGACCTGTTGAAGTCATCTGCCCACTCTCTACCTTGGCTATTATCTCTTGCTTAGTTTCTAAGGTGAACACAATTCTTGACACTTCACTCTTTTTAGGCCCCATAATAATATCAGTTTTTTAAATAAAAAGTTTAGAAAACAGAAATTAACTATTGCAAAAAAATAGTTTTGTATACAACTGTTAAATTCTTGTTCTAAAACCATGTATAGATGCTATTAAAATAGTTTTACAAATCTTAAATGCAGCATTGCTTCTTGTGATTTTTATGTTTGAACAATGAACATGTGTTCGTTGTCCAAACATAAAAATGTTTTGCAAAAGTGTTCGTTGTCCAATTCTGAACTGTTTGTTAACCGATCACCCACTGTACATCACAGACAAAGCTAAAAAGATGGCCAATGTCCTTGCTAGTATTTCCAGGAACACCTGGGGCCTAGATCCCACCACTACCAAACTCATGTACAGGGGGCCATTCAACTTGTCCTCCTTTATGCTGTACAGGTCTGGGGTTATGGGGCTGCCAAAGTACACAACAGATGTAAACTGTTATCTGTCCAGAGATTACAGCTCTCTACATCTGCAAGGCTTACAGAACTGCACCCACTAGTGTTTTATTGGTAATGTCAGATTTGATCCCTATATATTTAGGAATTAAAAAAATCATTTGGAAGGAGAACCTTGCAAGATTATAGCAACTCTGATGTCGCCAAAATTATTAAGGAAGGTAAAATTGTCTAGTTTAGCTCTGCTTGACGACATAAGTAAATTTAGCATAGATAAAAAACCCTCCCTACTTAAGACTATCATCCCTCTAATTAGCTTGCCCCAGACATTTACTTTGATAATCAAAAGGATCACCTGATATTTAGAATTTACACTGATGGCTCCAAAATGAATGAAGAGGTGGGTGCTGCATCCGTAGTTTACTCTGATTTAGGTGAAAAGCTTACTCAAATGTGCTTCAAATTAGATCCACACTGGTCAATTGCTCAGACAGAAACATTAGCTATTTATGAGCCTGATCCACATTAAGCATAGATATAACAAAAGACACTTTGTACACTATTGCATATGTTTGGATAGTAGGGTAGCTTTACACAGGGATAGCCAGGTCTTAATAGCTATGTTAAACCTGTGCATTTCATACATCACATTCTCAGGCACTTAAATAACCACATTAAAGTAGATTTTTAATGGGTCCTGGGTCATGTGAGCTCCTAGGAAATGAGGCCACTGATCATCTTGCCAAATTGGCTGCTAAGTCTACAGTCATTAGCACTTTCAGTTATATTCCTATTTATTAGATTGACATGCATATCAAAAAATAAATTACCATTCTCTGGCAAGACAGCTGGGAAGCTGTCTTGCCAGAGAATGGTAATTTGTTTTAGTGACATCAGTGGTAGGCTCACCTAAACTTTTATCCCCAGGGTTAACACTACTGTGACTCTTCTACATTTTTCCCCTAGTTTTACACTCACTCAGCTTCTTACAGGCCATAGCAACTTCAAGCACTATCTGCATAGGTTCAACCTGCACTGCAAATGTGGACTACATAAGGACCAAAATGCCTATCCACTTAATTTTCCATTGCAATAGGTACTACACAAACATTAGGGACAGCTTAATGAGAGCAGCAATTTTGGAAAGATACAACTGACCTTGCATACCTCAGCAACTCATCCAGACACATACAATGTTCCATTGCTTACTTTCATTCATATCCCACAGCAAAGCAAGCCCTTGTGGTCTCTCTCCCTGATGGCACACACAACACATAGGTTTCCTTGTTCATAATGTATAGTTCCAGTTAAGATTAATTGTACAGCTAGTTCTTTTGTGTCATGTGTTTTGTTTCTTCATAGTTATCAGGTTCTACTTTGTCATATCTTCCATTGCTCTTCATGTTGTCTTTAGTCTTCTTATATAAAATAAAAAATAAACAATTGGTGTCTTGCTCATATGTCTTTTCTCATTGCATGCTTTAGAGTCTGTCTAGTTGTTCTTGTCAGTATTCTTGTTTAGTAATAAGTTAGCTGTAAGTTAGTATAACTAGTTTTAAGTTAGATTTAAGATAACTTTACTAACTTAAAATTAACTTACAGCTAAATTTACTAAGTTGGCTAGTTTAGTAAGTTACTAGTATATTCACTTTTCCCCTAGTTGTTTCAGTTAAGTAATTTTGCTTCTTAGAGGGCTTGCTAGCTTAGTTTCTGTATTATTTTAGTATTAGTTTAAGCATTATACTTTACTCTGTCTAGCTTTTATGTAGCTGCACCATTTATTGGTGTATGCTACAATTCAGGTTTTCTTTTAGACCAAAGGCTTTGCTGCCTAAAAACTGCATACCAATATTAATCATATAGGGTGTGGTAACCTTATGTACACTGCTCAGAGGTATCATTCCTTTCTCTTATTTCTATGTCTTCATCCTCCTTCCCTCCCCTTCTTCTGCCAGCTAAACACTGTGTATGGCCATTGTCTTTTATTAAAATAAAATAAAATTTAGACTAGTGTCACTGCTTTGCCACTGTATGTTTAAAAAAAAACCTGTTAATTTAGAGAATTCCACTAGGGTTGAAAACACTGCTTCAGTTCACCAAATACCCAAAGAGCAAATATTGAAGTGGGGGCTATCCTGCCATCCTTCTGTTGAGACTAGAGGATCGTTGTGCATGCAGTTTATGAGAAAAACATGACTAATCATCAATGTGATTGTTTTAAGTGGGTAAAAATTGCTTCACAGGATTGATATTTTGTAATATCTCACATGGGAAGTTTTAACATCTCTCTTATGGGAGAAATGACAAAACTGCAAAATTTGAATGACTTAGGCAGGAAACATCTTAACTGGGTTTTACTGTACATACACAAAAATCACAAAAATTCTTATAAATAAATGTATTTTTAAGTCAAAAATTATTATATTACCTAAGTAATAACTAACAAATTCCACACTAAAGGCAGGTGGTACATGCCATTTACGTCTTACATCCATCATACTCTCAGAACTAGTAATGTGGGTCTAAAAAAAAAAAAAAATTATTATTAAAATAGAAGTTTCAAAACTGAAATTTAAATACACTATTTACTTACTTGTGTACTCATTCCTAGTAATTCAGCTTTCTTCAAAAGCTTACGACATGCAGATGGACTTGTTGTCAATAATCTTGGCATCTTCTGTGTTGGAACTAATTTCATGTATTTATTATTATTAAATTATTATTGTTCAAATAAATGTACAGTTAAATTCATACAAACCCCAAGGTTGTGCTTTTTGTACTTTGGCAGCAAGGTATTTTTCTCTGTGCCAAGCTAATTTTCTTTCAATACGAGCCTGTAAATATTGTCATTATAATACTCATACTTTAAAAAAAATTTAAAATAATTATAACAAATTACTTTTTCTTCTGACTGATTTCTATCTACTAATTTTCTTTCTTTTGCCTGTGACTGAAGAGCTAACCAATTGCGTCTTTTGCTTCTAATTATATTCTTATCAGCATGAAGTTTACAATATGCAAAAAATGGATCAGCAATATCCTGAAAATATATAAATAGTTACATTATTAAAGACAGAAAAAATTTATTGTTAAGAAATGTATTAATCATTACAGGTAGGTGCCAAAAGGAAAAGACTCTCTCTCTAAAAGAACTGAAAATCAAAATTGCACAATTGTCATCACCTAATTAATATCCTTTATTGATACCATCCGATATCTAGCATGACAAATGTTCTGTAATAAATTACAAGTGTCCAACTTGATTTTCAATTTTTTTGGATACACAGTTTTTGCCTTTGGATGTCACATATGGTTTGTCATCTTAAATTGCAAATTTTCTAATCAATAAATTTCTTAAATTAGAATTATTCAAAATAGAGTATGAACCAAAATCTCATATGTTATATAATTTATCTCCAATGAATCCTGAAGCAAATCTTGGGAATGTTGAATTTATGCAATAAAATATAGCATAATCTCAGTAATTCAGCTGTTTGCTAGTCTGACACATCAAACAATCCAACACTAGTTGACTGAGTATTACCAGGATTGTTGCCAAGCTGTACTAGCTTCCCACTAGTTCAAACTCTAGTGTTCCCATTAAATTTGAATACCTTCCTGTTAAATATGGCATGATATCAATCTCAAGCTCAAACACTCAAGCTTAGACATGATATTAGAGATTGTTACATTCATCATCTTAGGCTACTCAGAAAAGGTACAGTATAGTATCTTGTAACAAAATATCCTATAAATATAAAATTCAGTCATTCAAAACTTCCCACTAAATTTAGTGTAAATTGCCAACTTGGTAACATTTGTTACTGACAATGGTAGCATGCTCTGATGTTTTGATCATTAGTTCAACTTGTGTTTTGCCACATCATTGACAGTTGATGTTGACAGGCTGTCAAATTTATGCACCATTGAATTCACCTTTCCATTAACTTCTAATAATCTGGCAATCTCCTTAATCCAACATCATTCTAGTCACATGTAAGTTGAATTACCAAGATTGTACTATATTTTATGTAATCATTAAAACAATAAAATTTTAATTTTGTTACATATTTGTTTATATAAACTTACTTTACATTACATTGTGGTAATTACAAAAATATTAAAATGTAAACATATTTTAAAGAAATAAAATCTATGCAAGGTGGCCAAGAAAACAGTGTTAAAAAGTAAAGTAATACAATTTTGTTATTGATAAAATTTCCAAGATGAAACAGTGATACTTTAATGTATTGTTTGTCTTCTCTTCACTCTTCAGAAAATAACATTCTAACATTTTAATAGAGCTACCACTCAAGGAAAAGTTTTTTAAATGCTTTTGCATATTTGGTTAAACAAGAAGCCTACAAATAAAGTTCAATTCCACCATGTTATTTTTTGAAGAATGAAGAGAAGATAAAACAAATGATATTTCAGTGTATTGTCTGTCTTTGGAAATATTTTTAACAACAACTTTATTATTATTGGACTAAATTTACTGAAATTTTCTAAAGAACTTGAAGCAATAAGTGAAATGAATAGAGTTAAATTTTTGAAATGATCACTGTTCCTACATACGGTATAGAGGCAAAATTGGTATTTGCCAATATGTTTTTGTCAATGATCTAAATTTTGTTTGCAATGGCTTTTTTGTTTTTTTTACGTTCTTGATGGTTTTGGAGCTATTATGAAAAACTTGGTCCTTCAAATAACCCCCAAAAGTTCCAGCAGTTTAGGCTATGACTATATTGACCATTAAATGCCCTGTCTAAATGAACTTCTGTGTCCAATGTAAGACATGGCCAAGAAAACATCTTAGCAACTCTGTGGACATGCAGCATCCTGCATGGACCAATAAGGTTGGACCATCTAATCATATCTTGCTGTGGAGTTTAAAGCATAATATTTCTGCACTATAAAATATAGTCATTGCTCCATGCTAAAAGGACTCCAATTTGAAAGACATTTCTAAGATATGATACGTTACTCCAATTTCAACTTCTATATCATACTGTGAAGAAAAAATAGCAACATTAGAACACTCAGTAAACTGAAGAGCACATTCTACTTTTTAGCACCATTTTTTTGGCCATTCTGTCTAGCAATCTTAGGGAAGCCAATCATCCCATCACTCCTCCCATGATCATCTACACATCTTCCATATGCCAATAAGTATACTGAACATACATTGCAATTATAATATTGAATGTTGTTTATTGATGTTAATTATTATTTATTACACAATAAAAAAATCATCTCACCTCTTCAGTAGAAGCCTCTGACAGAAGTCCTTCTCTCTGGGCACTAATTAAATTTTAGGTTAACTTTCTTGATAATATTCAAAGATAGTAAATAATTAACTCTTTCCAACCCCTTTTGTAATTCTAAACATAAGACATGCAGAATAACCATCTTTTCCTAAATTTTTCCTTACATTCTCTTTAAACTGTATTTAACTTATGTTTCAATAGAAGAGTATTATGTGCAAAATTATTGCAAATTTTTAAACAGACAAAAAAAAAAAAACAGTATTCTTCTTTACTTGACATGTTCACAAATTTAAAAAGAATAATTTTATTATCGTTCAAATATTTTTTAATGTTTTATATTTGTAAACCAATATTCAATTATTATTAATAAAAAATACTCTCACTGTTTTACATTCAGAAAGAAGAAATTTGTTTCAAGCATATATTATTGTTTTTTTACAGACTTATCATACAGGAACACCGGAGACAATATGGATGCATTAGTTACAAGAAAATGCATTTTGGGTTTCATATCCCTCAGTTCTTATTACTTTTAGTATCTAATACTATAAATATATCAAAATACCATAATACAAATTGTTTTACAATTTATCACTGCCAATTATAAGCAGCAGTTACAAAGAAAAAATTTCATTTTCATTTTGTTTAAACTTCTTTTCTAATGATTTTTTTATATTTTATAGTAGACTCTTGTTAATTCATACTTGGATAACTTGATTTTCTGTTAATTCAAACTGGATGCTAATCCCTATCTGATTTCTATTTAAAATCAATACAAAATTTTCGCCTTAATTTGAACTTGATTGTACTATCACTCATTTATTCAATTCAAGAACATGTGTTACTAGATTAAACTTCAAAAATGGGATGATGACATTAAAGGTGAAAAATCCAACAAGCTGCTTAACTTTCCCAGCAACATTTGAAACTGTATGTGGCATCATCTGTTATGATATTTTATTAAAAAACTTCATATTTTTAATTACTACAAAATTGCAATAAGCTTAATTTTAAGGGTAGAGATGAGTTTTATAAAAAATTGTAAATGCTAACAACAAGTAAAATCATTAAATATGACCCTACTTTAGATGTGACACGATCCCCTCTATTTCCCCATTTCATTGACTTTTAACCACTAAAATTTAATAGCATCAATTTCCTTAATACACAAACCTCCCTGCAAAATTTCAGTAATTTTTGACAAAAAGCACGGTGTTATTAAGCTTCAAAGTGAGTGAACAAAATCATGCACTCCAACACGAAGGAAAAAAAAAAAAATTTCAAATGTTTTACATTTCTCTATGTTTCAAGATCCAGAGCCCAAAAACATATAAAAATCTTGAAAGATAATTTTTTTGATTGATTACCATAATTTCCCTCTGTTATGTAACAGAGCTGGAAAAGTAATTAATTAACATTTAAAAACATGTCAAATCAGTTGGGGCACAATTAGGATGGTTAAAAAATATACTGCTATCTTTAAATAATAAAATTTTTCATTAAGGTTGGAAAGAGTTAAGTTATATTTTTAGTTAAGAAATCTTACCAAGTTACGTGAAAATAGTTTCGACACATTCCGGCATCACAACTGATGCAGACTCCCGTTCTGGCAAATCGTTCATCTTCACAAAGTGCACATGGCTAAATATATTTATATCAATTATCATTTATATCAAAATAAAATTGAGGTTTGTAAAATTCAGTTATATAGCTATACCTTTGCACCCCATCGTGAATATGGCATTTCAAACAATGTTACTGGAGTTAATTTGTCAACATCACCAAATGCAACTCCAGGAATGTAAAGTGCACATACTAGATGAACCCATCTATAGTAAAAATAATTTCATTAAAAGTGTTTTATTTACAATCAAATTATATGAACTAGTAAAACTAATACGTTCAAATTTTGGAGATTCGTTTGTATTTCATTAATGAATGATTAATTCGTAGAGCATTGATTATCTGAAACAGTTTGAGCTGGTTGGGCTGGGTTGTTCAGATAACTGATCGTTTATGAAAAATATATTAAACACTGAACTGTACTGTATATATTTTGTATCACAAGTCTTACAAATACATATCTTACATAAAGTAGTACATTAAAGTAGGCTACAGTTTACGTTGGCAGGGAGGGAAGAGTACAGCAGCACCATAGCACTAGTAGAAATTTGGATTTGCCGACTGGCATGCTTTCAGTTAACCAATGTTTTGGTTGATTGGTATTCAGATAATCGATGCTCTACTGTACAAGTGTATCTGCATAAGTGCTGAAGTGAACAAAACAAAGATCTTTTCAGCATTGCACAAGTATATGAATAATTTCTACAGAATTAGTTTCCCAACAGTGCTTTTAGTAAAATAAATTAATTTAAAAAAAGAAGTCGTTTAAATTGCACAATAGTTCTGTGGCAATACTTAAATTTTCTCTGTTGCCCCTAAACAAAAAAACAGTAAAAGGGAATCATTTTAAGAAAATTTACCAAAACATACATAGAACCTATAACTGCAATGGATAGAAACCAACAAATCATAAATGATTACAAAAACTATATTATAGCAAAATAAAGCTATATTCAAAATGTCTAGGTTCAGCTAAAGAGCATCTGTGGAATCTCTGCTTACTTCTCATGCATTTTATATTTTATGGGAAAATGAGATGACCACAGTAGTGTTTGGTGTACAATAGGCATTGTAATACCTATATAAGTTTGTTAATTGATCTGTGTATAAACCAGACCAATTAGCAGAATAAATAATGTTGGTTCTTTTATAAAGACATTATATGTCATCATATAATTTGTGAAGATCATATTTTTAATAAATTAATATAAACATTAAAATAGTGTGGTTGAGATTGTGGGGCAATCTCAAATTTATACTATGACCACTTACAATCGAGACCTTGCGGATAGTTATTGAAGTTAGAAAGATGATGCATGTTATTGAATAAAACATCTTTCTAAATGCTATAAAGATGTTTTATTCAATAACATGCATCATCTTTCTAACTTCAATAACTATCCACAAGGTCTTGATTGTAAGTGGTCATAGTATTCAATAACATACTTTTTCTTTTGTAAAAAAAAAGTATGTTATTGAATAAATTTGAATGAATCAATTAATTTTACTGCCCATATTGCAGAGAAACTAATGCCCCATAGGCTATACACATGCAATACTGGAAATACCTTTCCTACACCTGTTTGTAGCACGTGTAAATTTTCTTTTTACTATATAAAAACAGTGTGTGTATATTAGTTTGGTATTATATTTAAATTTAAAGTTGCAGAAATGAAAGTCTACTATGAAATCTATAAATTTTAAGATTTATCCAAAAATACCAAATCTTCAGAAACTAGTTAATTGTTTAATATATTATTATTGTAATAATACTTACTTGCCAACATCTGTTTCTTTGAAAATTCCAGATGGATTGGGACAAAGTTCACAAGTCTAAAAAAAAACTTTTTCATTACAGATTATTTCACATATTTTATATTTCTTTCAAATAGAAAAAAAAAAAATACTGAAAGCAGTTAGAAATGAAATATAACAAAATGTTATTAGCGGTATTAAAAGAACATGCCCATTAAAACATAAGCAAATAAAGGTGAAAATCTGAAAAGATTGTTATTTGTATGTGCCTGTAATGTTTAATAAACAAGACAATATTCTGTATGAAGAGACTGTTTTTGTATATATCTATTTTTGGCATCATTTAACTAATATTTGAAGACCCTAATTTCAAAAAAATGTCATATCTATTTTGAAACTTAAAAAAAGTTTTATTGTGTCATAACTATTGACTGCTGAAATATTTCTGATTCTAGAGACCAGTAAGAGTTAATTTTCATAATCATTTACACTGTCTTATAGAACATTACAGAGTAATTTTAAAAATGAAAATTAGTTTAGACCAGCGTTTCTCAAAGTGGGCGATAACGCTCCCTTGTGGGCGGTGAGTAAATCTAGGGGGGCGCTGGTGTCAGGGTACTGAACAGTGACCAAAGAACAAAAGTTGGGGTCACTGACAGCCATTCCCTTTCCTCTGTTAAATGGATAAGAGGAAACATTGCATTTAATGGTTTTCAGATGTTGAGAACAATGTACGATATGGGCACAAAGTGTGAGATTCATAGAAAAGTTTTCCTAAGAATATTTCCAATCCTTTCTCGCACAAGAGAAAATAAGTTAGGAGGCGTTGGGTATAACTTTATGGAACAAAGGGGGCGGTAGATCGAAAAAGTTTGAGAATCACTGGTTTAGACAAAGGACAATTTGCAACTAAAGATGGAACAACGTACATTTTAAAAGCAAATCTTCTGCACAAGAAACAATTTGTTTCGAAATAATAATAAAAGCATTATTTTTATTTTGTTTGTGCTACAACAGTGAGGGAGTAAAATGATTTTTACGGACATACAAAAGTAGAACATAGACAAAAATAGTAAACATAGAGGTAATTAATCAGTGCTTATGAATCATCCATATTTTCAATCATGTTACCTTCAAGTTCACCTGATGGATCTTTGGTTGCTTTTCTGTGAACAATGTCACTGTAAAGCAAAACCTCTGGAATGTCCATCCAATTTTACACCAAAATTCACAGTTAGCAGCCTTGAAATGTCTTCTATTTTCTGCTTTTTAATGGAAACATCTTGTCTGATGTGGACCAGGTTGAAATTAGTACTGATCGTTTTACATTTGAACACTATTTGCCACACTAGCAAGCATTACAGTTGTATTAGAGTTGTCACCAATGAGAACTAGTGCAATAATTTCAATACTTTTCCATGGATGATGATACTTTGCTTTTGCAGACAAAAACTTAAAATGCCATCGATTTGATTTATTCATCTTTTCCCATGATACTTCCTTCCAGTGAAACATTGTGGACTCTTCACACACCCTTACAGTCATTCTATGATTTCTTAACACTTCCACATATTCCTTAGGAATCACAACAGCATCATGACACTCAAGTTTGATTTCAATCCTGCCAGAAAAGATGATCAGGAGGAGGAAAGATTTTCCTGGAATTGATGGGGCACAATCATTTAGTCAATACAACATGCAAATTGTCACTATTCTTGTTCTGACCCCATATTCATCTGCAGAAAGTTAAACTGTAGAAACAACTCAAGCAAGGTGTTCTCTAGATAGTGGAATACAGCTGATGAAATTCGAAAGGAGAATTTTGTTTCATCTGCTTCTGTCCAGCAGTAGATGAAAACTGGTCTTTTGGCTGCTTGTCTGTTGATATTCAAATTTACAGTTTGTAAAGGAACATGTAAAACTGTCTGCTGTAATATGTGGTCTGTCTAGAATTTGTGGAAGCATCTAGTTCTGACAATCAACAAAAAAATAATTTCACCTTCACTGTGGCTTTTCAATGAAAAAAAAAAAAAAACGTTGACTTTTTACTCAGTTTCACATGACTGTTTGAAATTTCAAATCAAACTAGATGCTCTTTGAACACTTATCTACAGCATGACTTCTGAAACTCACATTGTAGTCTGTGGTAAAGATATAGAAATAATAAGGCACCCAAATGTCTTTTTCCAGCATTCTATTGTAAACCCTGTAAAACTTTGCTTCAAACAGATAGCTCAGCAGATGGTGTTTCATCAATCTTGCTGTTCTGCAGTAGTGTTTTTCTATGAGAACCAGTTTTTTGACAAATAATTTAATAGCTTTCTTTTTTAGCTTCAAACAGTATGACTTGTGATCATCTTCATTTTCCTCTGCTGAAATTACATTTGCAAAGCTGCATGAATGTTTTCGTGTCTAGAGAAGACAAATGTTTTAGGGCTGATTCACAGTCCAATTTCAAGTCATGGTTTCTTATTACATACAATTTGTTCTATTTTGGAACATTAGTTCCATGATTGTCTTGAATTACATTAGTGTTGAACATTTCAGTTTGAACCTTCTCAAAATTTTCTCAGTTTATGAATTTTTTTGAAAGAATTCATAAACTGAATATTAATTTTACTATTATGTATTTTTACTTTGAATTTGAAATTTTATCAGTTTGTTTAGATTGCAATGAAAAAGACAACTGCTTGTTTTAATAAATTAGACAACTTTTTCATTATTTCTTATCATTCATGTGTATTAAATTTCTATGCCTTAATCTTTTTTTGCTATTATATTAGAATTAAGACTAAATATCTTAAGTGAAGCAGAAATCTTTTTAGTCTTTTCCTACCAAATGTGATCAGTTATCCAAAACTGTTCTATTGTATTATAAACACACAACAGTTAGTTTACTGAATAATTTGTTTTCCATTACTTTCATTTTTTAATAGTTTGAATAATAATCATAAAATATGTTTCAAGCAACTAAAATTATTTAACATAAATGTAAACTCAAATTGTTAATGAATTTGATATGCTAACAAAAAAAACTACTGAAGTTGAGGTTACAAAAGTATTTAATTAGAAATGTTTTTGACCTTGTTAAAAATGTTTTGTTAGCTGATGATGATCATACACACTTATTTGTCAAATGTCATGAGCACATGAATGTAAAATCTTCCCAACTTGTTTTCATAGTGCATAATTTAATAGATAATGCTAAAATTACAGATTACAATATTTAAAAAAAAAAAAAAAAAACAGGTTAAAATTAGTGCAATAAATTATTTTATGATGAAATAATTTATAACTACTTGTAAATAATGGTCATGAAAGCTAACATTTAATTTTTCTAATTTAAATAAACATCTTTTTCATTGAAAAAAATTCAATGGCTTGATTAATGCCATTGATTTAAATCAAATCTCAACAAAATATATTAGACACAGTTTTTTAAAAATAAATATCAAACTGCAACTGCAGTGTTTCACCATACTATCATTTTCACTAAGTTTGTTCATAAATAATTTCTTAACAAATTTTTAATACTTACAGGATTAGTATTGCCTGCTTTACATGCATCACAGAACCATGGCTCTGTAGAACTTGAAGACACAGTACTAACAACAGTATCTGTGTCACTAATTCCATAGCAACCTATTATAAATCAAATACTATGTTACATACTTGAAACAGATTGAAACAAATTAAAAATGAAACAGTAAACTATTATCTAAGGTTAATGAAATTTGGCCTGAATAGAGATAGTAGTATACAGGTATGTGCCACTTAATGACAGACCGCATACACAATAGAGGACATAAGATGTAGTATGTATTTGTAATATTATAAAATGGAACTGAAAAAAATTCATAGCTGTCTGTAATTTTTCCATATTTAGATACACTAGTATTCTCCATTGTATTACATACAAGATCTGATCAAAAGTATCTAACTTGAGGTAAAAAAACCTGCATATTTATTTGGTTCAAACACTACTCCCCTTCAAAATAGATTCTGAGTTCACACATTTCCCAGTGATGCTTCCACTAATGGAAGCATTTTTCAAAATCATTTATTGGAATCTTCAGGTGCTTCATTGTGTTAGTCTTGATTGCCTATGTGTCCCAAAATCTCTTTCCTTTGAATGGCATCTTGAGTTTGGGAGAGAGCCAAAAGTTGGCCAGAACCACATCTGGAGAGTAAGGAAGCTACCGAATCTGTGAAATATCTTGTTTTGCAAGGAATGTCTAGATGAGATATGACCTGTAGGCTAGAGCATTGTCATACTAAATGAACCAGACTGCCAGAGCTGTGAAATCTTGCATCCAACAGCATCTCAGCATGTAAAACAGTCAGGTTCTTTGTGCCTCTCATGGAAAAATAAAATGTGACACTCATGATGTCCTACCCTGGTGATAAAAAAAAAAAATCAACATGACCTTCATATTGCTGTGTGATTTTTGTGCCTTCTTTGACTGTGGAAACCATAGCATTTTCTACTGAAAAGATTTTGCATTTGTCTCAGGGTCATATCTGTAGACCCAGGTCTAATCTCTGGTTATCCATCCATACATGTCATATCAGAGCACGTATGGATGGATAACCAGATAATATGTTCTCTATCTGAAATTAGTAGTGTAGTAGTGTCTTACTCCTGTACATCATACTTTTCCTGATAACAACAGAGCCATACCAGTTACCTATGTAACTCCATTCAGGAGAAAATTTTTGAATTTAAATCACATGACTTCCAGTCTAAACCAGACATTCATATATAGTTAATCAGGATTCCAGACCCTAAGCTTTCCATATCTGGTCTTGACCTTCATCTAACATCATTGTCTGGCCTTCCTTAATCTTGAGAGACAGATGATAGTGGGAATTTATAGATCTATAAATTTTTTCAAATTGTAGTCTAAGCAAAAACTTCCTTCATAAACATTTTTTAAAATGAAATATTTCTTATTTGTATTTAATTCTTCATGTTAATAAAATGTTTCATCTTCCTTTACTCTGTAAACTTTCAGGTGAGTTTGAGAATTTCAAAACAGCACTTCTAACATCCAAAGGCTTCACTTGAAGAGGACTTTATTCATCATCTTCAGGCGAAGCCTTTGGATGTTAGAAGTGCTGTTTTGAAATTCTCAAACTCACCTGAAAGTTTACAGAGAAAGAAAGATAGAATTTCAGTACCCCTTATTCACAATAAAATGTTTTATTTTTAACAAATTGAATTTTTGATGCTGTGCCAAATTTCATAAATTCATCCAAATTTATCCACGAGACAAAAGCTACAATATTTCAGTTTACTGTACTTAAGTAAATTTAGTTTTCCAAGTGCAATAGATACTTATTTTAAAAAATATACACTCAAACCTGTTTTTGTGTGGTCTTTTTTTGTGCAATTTTTTATATGTGCAATGTGTTTTGTGCAATTATTTTTGTGTAGTATACCAATTTGATTGAAATTCATATACCGCACACAAAAAATCACACAAAACAAATCGCACAAAAACAGGTTTGAGTGTACTTAAAAGCATTTCAAACAATCAAATTTACTACACATCATGATGATTAAATTAGATGTTTAAAAATGAAGCACTTAAGTAATTATTCAATTTTCATCACTGTATATTATAACTTTATATAAAAATTTTTGTATAAAATTTACCTTCATGAACAGAAACTCCACAACAATCACATTCAACAATTTCATCATCTTCTTCACTAAAAATAATATTCAAAGTTACAATATTTGATTGAAATATATATTAATGTACCTTTTTATTTGTAATGACATAACCATCTAAAAATTAAAAAAATTTTTTTAAAGTTCTCTTTTAAAAAGGTAATTACTATAATTTTAAACCACATTATATTCATAGATATTATAACCTAACTTAATGATTAAAATACCTTCATTTTAAAACTATACAGATGTGCAAGAGTATCTTATCCATAAAATAATTTTATTGGGAATAAGTATACAAGTTAATTAATGTATAATTAATACTTAACTAGGATTTAAAAATCATCTAATATGTTTCTAATATAAAATATTACTGTAAAAGTAAACCAATTCAAATTTAAAATACTTTTTTTTAACACTCTTATAATGCCTTTGCAAAAGTTACAATTTGTTTTATATACAGAACTTTAAAGATTTTGCAAATATCTTAAAATTTCATATTTTGATCTGAAATAAAAAATTTTTTGCAGGAATTGAAACTAAAAAAAGCTACTGATGTGTTACATTTCTATTATTGTTTCTGTTTCTCAATTTCAAGAAAATTTGATCAGATTTACTTAACTAAATAATCAAAATACATTCAATGATTTGTTCTTCATAGAAGTTTACAAAAATTGAAAATATTTTTATATAAATATTTTTTATAAAGTATCATCAAACATTAAAATCAAAACTTCTTTAAAATTAATGATCACAACAAAAAATTATATGTTGATTTAGTAAATATATTTTTTAAAAATTTGACAGACAAATTACATAAATTAAAATGAAAACAAACAAAATACATTATCTAATTAAATATACATATAACTGACAGGTATGTGGCACAATCACATAGCTAATACATCAGAACAGGATGTAATGCCATTATTGTTTGGAATAGGAATCATTTTTATCTCAAATGACTATAAGCACAACTCAATAAAAAAGTATTTAACAAATATAAAATAATCACCAAAATATCTGCAGATTAAAACAAACTTTCATCCAAAATTTGCTATTTATACTTAAAATCTTCAAAGCAAAAGAAATAATGAAGGTACCAGTACTTCCAGTTTGCTGGAGTGTGATGTTACTTATATGACTGGCAGAACATAGATCACACATCATAAATAAAATAGAAAATATTCTGATTGGCTACGTGACATGTTTTGATGATTATTTCTTTATACACACACGTGTACACTTTATATCTTACATACCTTTTTTAGCTTTTAACATCTTACATACCTTTTTTAGCTTTTAACATATCAGTCCAAATGTTAACATTTTAAAATATTTTTAACCTAACTCAAAATGATACTATATTATCTATAACCATAAACGTTTATTATATGTAATTAGATGCTGATGTTTGTTAGTTCTCTATTTGAACCAATAGTCATATTCTATCCATCTATTGATGATTTGTTGGAAACAAGGATAACTGTGATATTATATCTCATGTTGTTCAATTGACAAAACAAAGAATAGCTAAAAGAATGATAAATGCACATATACAGTCAAACCTGTTTTTATGCGCTCTTTTTATGTGCGATTTTTATTTGTGCGATTTTTTTAATGCGAATTTTTAATTTGTGCGGTATAGTTGGCGACTAGTCTCGTGCGATTCGTCATGTCTCACGTTGACTTATTATAGCTAAATAAACTTATTATAGCATAAATGCACTTATTATAGTAATATTATTGCATGAATATGCGAAAAATGAAATAATTTACTTTTTAAGTCAACAAAACACCACCTGGACAAAAATATGTAAAACAGACGATAGACCAGACGATGCAGTCAAGTGCTGACATCTGTTGTCAATAAATTCTATTTCGTACGGTTTTGAGTTATTTTCTATGTGAGACTTTTTTTAATTGTGTTGCGAAAACTATTATTTACAGCCATTCGTGAAGTTTCGTGAGATTTTTTTAATGCGGTCCCTATCCCCCGCATAAAAACAGGTTTGACTGTATTAGCTTTTAGGTATCTGTTAATATTTTAATTTTTGAAAAAGATGTACAAAGACATAAAATACCTTGTACTCAATTCCTAACTGTCAAATCATTTTCTAGTAAATAATGGCACATATCAGGTAATAACTTAGTGTATTTTAAAACTATCTTTTGATGGTAGTAATTTTTTAAACAAAAAATTTTTTTTAAAAACAAATCAAATATTTTTTGCAAGTACTTTAGATAACATTAAAATCATTGTCAGGCATTTATAATAGGAGGATGGTGTAATTACAGTAGTCACCACTGAACTTAGACCAGGCTGCAGTTAACATTCCATCCAATAAAGATGTTTTAAAAAAATTAGCTTTAATTCATTGCATGAATGTTTTACATAATTTAAAATAAATATACAGTAATTAATCTTTATTTTTGCTAAACATCAACTTGATATCTTGCAAGGTTAATGAAATTGAGCCAGTCAAACTAGAGTCACAAGCATCAAAGAACAGACTGCTGCATCACCCATGTCAATGAACATAGACCAGCCAATAATTTGCATTTAAATAATGTTACAATTGCAGTATTTCTGAAACAACCAATTATTTTAGCCTCACTTTAGCCTGCAGTAATCCTGTAAATGATATAAGGTGATTTTTTAGTTTTATTTATGAACCTTTGCATTTTTGTCCAGTGGAAAAGCTGTTTCGGAAGATTTAAGGAATGCTATCATTGCTAAACAAAGTTGTGGCATGTCTGAAAGAGCTATTAGAAAAGAGCTAATGCTAAGCAAGACAACAATGCACCAGACTATTGTTTATTACACTAACCATGGCCACGTTATACCTAACAAAGCTGCTGGACATCAGCGAAAAACTTCAAAAGTTGATGATAGGAGTTTTAAAAGAATCGCAAAAAAACCGCTGTGCAACAGATATTAAATGTAACTATAATATGGAATGATACAACTGGAAAAAATGTATCTGTTTTGACAACACATAGGAGACTTCAAGAAATGCATTTCCAGTTCTATGCAGCACATAAAAAACCTTTGTAACAGCACATTAAAAGAAGAAACAGTTACAGTGAGCCAAAGAACATCTTTCCTGGTCTCAAGAAAAGTAGCATGAAATTCTATGGTCTGATAAATCAAACTTTAAATTATCAGCAACAGACAAAATCAAACATGTCATTCGATCTCCAGTTGAGCTAATGAGCCATCGTTGTTATACTGCTCAGTGAAGTTTTCTGCCAACTTAATGGTTTGGAAATGTATGAGTGCCAGTGGAATGGGTCAGTTGACATTTGTTGATAGAACACTTTCTTCAGAGCAATACATTAACATTCTACAACAGTATTTACTTCTGTCCATAGCAAAGCTATATCCAAATAAAACCTGCATTTTTCAGCAAGATGGGGCTACATGTCATACAAGCAAAAAAGAAAACAGTGGCTTGCAGAAAAGAACATAGAAGTTCTTCCTTGGCCATCCAACAGCCCAGATCTTTCACCAATTGAGAATGTATGGAACATTATGACGAGACGTATGCGAAAAACACGCCCTCGGACAGTTGAAGGACTAAAAGCTTCCATCTTCACTATCTGGAATTCCATAATGGCAGATGAATGTGAACACCTAGTCAACAGCATGCCAAAACATATGGAAGGTGTTTTGGCCGTAAAGGTAATGCAACAAAATATTAAACATGCAGTGGTATATGTTCATTGATGGGGGTGATGCAGTGGTCTATGTTTTTTGATGCCTGTGACTCAGGTTTGACTGGGTCAATTTTGTTAAACTTGCAAGATATCAAGTTGATATTTAGCAAAAATAAAGATTAATTACCACATATTTGTTTTAAATTATGTAAAACATTCATGCAATGAATCAAAGCAACTTTTTTTTAATCCTATTTATTGAATAACATGTTATCTGTAGCTTAGTCTAAGTTCAGTGGTGACTACTATATATTTAGCATTTAAATTCAAATATTTGATTGTTTTAATATGCATTATATCAGTTATAAATAAAATATAATCTATGTAATTTATTAATGTACAATATATAATTAATATGATTTCATTAATAAAACTTTATATTATTTAATTAAACAAATCACTTGGATAAACCTTTTTATCTTGTGCCACATTCTTAATAAGGAAGATTCAGCACTCCAAAAGAGTAAAGGTCGACTGATTATATGACTTGTTGTGTAATATGAAAAACAAATCATTTCTAGAACAATATGCATACTAACTATCAAACCATGTAACCATTTGATCTTGATCTTTACCAAGAACTAACCTCATTCTCTTATTAAGTACTTGGATAAATACTTTTTAAGTTCATGCAAAATCATCATTTAATTATAGTTAACAAAAAATGTTATTTAACATATTAATTGTACAGTATAATCTATACAATATATTAATATGGTACATTTTCTTATGTAAGTCATACAATGTGTTTAAAAAAAATCAATTATTTTGAATTTAAAATGTTAGATGTTCTTATTCCATTCCTATAATGTAAGTTCCATAAAATCAAGTTTCAAAAAATTATAGGGTATAAATTGTGAAAAATAGCCATGAAACAAACTACAAAAGTGCAAAACAGAAAATTATTTTGTTCTTATCTCTAAAACTGCTGGTTTTCAAGATCATCTGAAGGTTACCGAAAATTATCCCAGTCTGCTCTATAAACTTGGTTATTGATCCCATATTCCTGTCTCTAATGGTTTAATAAAAAAAAAAAAAAAAAGAAAAATTACCAAATGCCATCAGTGAACCACTCTGTATGTAGGCATGCAAGCGCACACACAGTACATACATACATACAAGAAAGACACTAGCCGTACATGAAGTGTTTAGCTGGCAGAAAAGAGGGAAAGGAGGCAGGAGGAGGAGGCGCAGTAGATAAAATTGTGATAATAGGTCTGGATGATTGAAATCTAGATTATCTATCTGAAAATATAATACAGTAAAGTATAAAAGTATGCCTCTTCTGCCTTTCTTCCATGTAAGAAGGATGAATAGGAGACAATAACTGCACCTTGTGTTTATTTTTGGATCACTTCTTTCAATGGAAAAAAGTTGCAGTGAAAAATGGATAAAAAGTTATACTAAATGAACAATAGAAACTAAATAGAAATTTTAAAGTTATTATTATTTAAAGTCGTCTACGTGGATGTTATTTATTAATAGGACCTTGTACTGGTGTATTGGCACAGTAATGAGAGTTAATTCAGG
Source organism: Centruroides vittatus (assembly GCF_030686945.1). Lineage (NCBI taxonomy): Eukaryota > Metazoa > Arthropoda > Arachnida > Scorpiones > Buthidae > Centruroides > Centruroides vittatus. Next base: position 694,097 of record NW_027122712.1, read on the forward strand.
AAAATTTCTTTATTTTATCACCTGTAGTAGCAATATTCGTACACATTTTACACGTGTTTCGGGCTAGCATGCCCCTCATCAGCAGTATTACCACTATGCTCTATAATTAACAATAAAACATATAAGTTACAATAAAATCTAAAATATTCCGAAAAAATTAATAAAATACAATTTAAAACCTACTATGAATACATATCTCAATTCCGAGTATGAATAGATGTTTCTCGTTTTACAATTACAGATATTGTGTAAATACGTACTCCAACTTAAATTGACAATTTCCTTTCTATCATTAAACAATTTGCTGTATAATTAAAGGTAAAACATAATAAATAACCAAAGATAAACAGATAAATTAATACAATACAACTTGTAAGAAAGAAACTTACATTAAGGTTTTACATTTCGCCATTCCACAGTGTAATAACAGAGTTGCTTAATTGTGCTTATTTATAATGTCACCGAGTATGGTGTACCATGATTGGTGGATTATTCTACCCAAATTATTATTGATTCTATTCCTTTCTTTTATTTATATATATAAATGTTCATATAATTGCCTTTTGTAATTGTTTGATTCTTTTCTCTTTATTTTTATACTATTTTTGTCAATTTGGCACCCATAATTATTACAGTGTTCTGCAACTGCAGAATTTGCATAATTACCTCTTATTGCTCTTATATGTTCTTTTATTCTTGTACTTAATTTTCTTTTGGTTTCACCTATATGTGTTTTAACCGGATCACAACTGCAATTAAATGAATAAACAATTTCTTTTTCATCCATTATATCTAACTTTTTGTCAGACCTATAATATAAATGTTTTTTAAATAAATTGTTTTTTTCCAGTATCAAATTCATTTTTCCTTTAAGTATATTTTTTACTCTTTCAAATAATTTAGGTACATATGTCATCTTGATGCATTTTTTATCTTTATCAAAATTTCTATTTTTGTTATTATTACTATTAATCCAATGTAACCATTTTTCCAAGATTTTTTGGGGGTAGCTATTTAGTAGGAACATTTTTAATACTTGTTTTATTTCTGTTCCCTGATTTTCTAATTTACTCGTTCTGTTTTTAATTTTATCTATGTACATTTTAAATATGTTAAATTTCATATTCTGAGGGACATTAGATTTGTAATTTAATACTTTTGGTATTTGCATCAGCTTTATAAATTTTTTGAATTCTAATTTATTATCAGTTCTATTAATGGTTATATCTAAATAATTTAAACTATTATTACTTTCTATTTCTGCTTCGAATTGTATGTTTGTTTCTATTGAATTAGCTTTCTTTAAAATTTCATTTTCGTTAGTTTTTTGGCTATCAAATAAAATAATGCAATCATCTACATACCTATTATAAAATGTTATTCCTGTTATATCTTTAATTTTTCTATCAATGTCTATCATAACGATTTCTGCAAGTCTTGGACCTATGCATGTTCCCATTGGTATCCCTTCAGTTTGACTATAAAAGTTATCACCATATTTGAAGAAATTGTTTTCCATTACTACCAAACATAATTTAATAATCCAGTTGGGTGCTGAGATTTTCTGTAAGGAATTTTCAATGTTATTTTTGGTTATACTCGGGTACATATTTTTAATATCTAAAGATAACATTTTTGTATATTTATTAATTATAACATTACTGTTTTTTAATCTATTTAATAATAGGTCTACATTTTTTAAACTATAATCCGAAATTTCTAGCGTATTAAGCTTAATTTTAAAAAAATTTTCTAAATTATAATATACATAATTTCTAACATCAATTAAAGGTCTGTACTTAACTGGATTTTTATGCGTTTTGACTCTAATATTAAATTTAGGTATGCGATTGTTTTCACTTTTTATTTTTTTATAGTCTTCATCAGTTATCAGATTTTGTTTTTTTAAATCTTCTAATTCTTTATTTAATTCGTTTTGTATATTTTTTCTTGGGTCCTTTTTTAATAATTTATATTCACCACCTTGTATTAATTCTGTTATAATGTTATTCTTCTTTTCGGATTCTATGACTATCGTTTGTTTCGTTTTATCACATTGTAGTAATTCTAATTTATTATCTGTTAAAAATTTTTTAACGTTATTTAAATGTCTTTTATAATTTTGTACTTTATCGTTTTCTTTTTTAGTTTTTGATTTTTTATGGTGGTTTGCATACCTTTTCTTGTTTCTTCTCTTTCCTCCTCGGGTATTTTCCAAAGTAGATGCTCGATGAACACAGCAAAATCTTCTTTTTTCAATATCTCTGGGCCATTGAAATTAGTTCCTAATTCAATTGTTCTTCTTATTGAACTCGGTATTGCTATATTTGTTGTATTCACTATCAGGTTTTTCTCCCATTCTTCTCTTTCTTTAAGTGAAGGGTAATCTATTTTTTTGATTAGTTTTTTATACTTATTTTCAAAAAATTTACCGGTATACTTTATCTCTATTTTTTCTTTCTTCTTTTTTCCCCAATAACTTCTTTAATTTGTAATTCTTAAATTTAATATTAGATGATAGAATTATCCTATTTATTCTTATTACATCATGCTTTTGTACATTCCTGCTTATACTTACAGGTAAACTCAGTGTTGGTAATCTGATTTGCTCCCTTTTACAGGTTCTCAAATACCAGATTTCAGTTTTTATCTTCTCTATTTCCTCTGATAACTTTCCCTCCATTCCTCTGATAACATTTAAATAACGTTAAAAAATTTTTAACAGATAATAAATTAGAATTACTACAATGTGATAAAACAAAACAAACGATAGTCATAGAATCCGAAAAGAAGAATAACATTATAACAGAATTAATACAAGGTGGTGAATATAAATTATTAAAAAAGGACCCAAGAAAAAATATACAAAACGAATTAAATAAAGAATTAGAAGATTTAAAAAAACAAAATCTGATAACTGATGAAGACTATAAAAAAATAAAAAGTGAAAACAATCGCATACCTAAATTTAATATTAGAGTCAAAACGCATAAAAATCCAGTTAAGTACAGACCTTTAATTGATGTTAGAAATTATGTATATTATAATTTAGAAAATTTTTTTAAAATTAAGCTTAATACGCTAGAAATTTCGGATTATAGTTTAAAAAATGTAGACCTATTATTAAATAGATTAAAAAACAGTAATGTTATAATTAATAAATATACAAAAATGTTATCTTTAGATATTAAAAATATGTACCCGAGTATAACCAAAAATAACATTGAAAATTCCTTACAGAAAATCTCAGCACCCAACTGGATTATTAAATTATGTTTGGGGTAGTAATGGAAAACAATTTCTTCAAATATGGTGATAACTTTTATAGTCAAACTGAAGGGATACCAATGGGAACATGCATAGGTCCAAGACTTGCAGAAATCGTTATGATAGACATTGATAGAAAAATTAAAGATATAACAGGAATAACATTTTATAATAGGTATGTAGATGATTGCATTATTTTATTTGATAGCCAAAAAACTAACGAAAATGAAATTTTAAAGAAAGCTAATTCAATAGAAACAAACATACAATTCGAAGCAGAAATAGAAAGTAATAATAGTTTAAATTATTTAGATATAACCATTAATAGAACTGATAATAAATTAGAATTCAAAAAATTTATAAAGCTGATGCAAATACCAAAAGTATTAAATTACAAATCTAATGTCCCTCAGAATATGAAATTTAACATATTTAAAATGTACATAGATAAAATTAAAAACAGAACGAGTAAATTAGAAAATCAGGGAACAGAAATAAAACAAGTATTAAAAATGTTCCTACTAAATAGCTACCCCCAAAAAATCTTGGAAAAATGGTTACATTGGATTAATAGTAATAATAACAAAAATAGAAATTTTGATAAAGATAAAAAATGCATCAAGATGACATATGTACCTAAATTATTTGAAAGAGTAAAAAATATACTTAAAGGAAAAATGAATTTGATACTGGAAAAAAACAATTTATTTAAAAAACATTTATATTATAGGTCTGACAAAAAGTTAGATATAATGGATGAAAAAGAAATTGTTTATTCATTTAATTGCAGTTGTGATCCGGTTAAAACACATATAGGTGAAACCAAAAGAAAATTAAGTACAAGAATAAAAGAACATATAAGAGCAATAAGAGGTAATTATGCAAATTCTGCAGTTGCAGAACACTGTAATAATTATGGGTGCCAAATTGACAAAAATAGTATAAAAATAAAGAGAAAAGAATCAAACAATTACAAAAGGCAATTATATGAACATTTATATATAATAAAAGAAAGGAATAGAATCAATAATAATTTGGGTAGAATAATCCACCAATCATGGTACACCATACTCGGTGACATTATAAATAAGCACAATTAAGCAACTCTGTTATTACACTGTGGAATGGCGAAATGTAAAACCTTAATGTAAGTTTCTTTCTTACAAGTTGTATTGTATTAATTTATCTGTTTATCTTTGGTTATTTATTATGTTTTACCTTTAATTATACAGCAAATTGTTTAATGATAGAAAGGAAATTGTCAATTTAAGTTGGAGTACGTATTTACACAATATCTGTAATTGTAAAACGAGAAACATCTATTCATACTCGGAATTGAGATATGTATTCATAGTAGGTTTTAAATTGTATTTTATTAATTTTTTCGGAATATTTTAGATTTTATTGTAACTTATATGTTTTATTGTTAATTATAGAGCATAGTGGTAATACTGCTGATGAGGGGCATGCTAGCCCGAAACACGTGTAAAATGTGTACGAATATTGCTACTACAGGTGATAAAATAAAGAAATTTTCCTGAATTAACTCTCATTACTGTGCCAATACACCAGTACAAGGTCCTATTAATAAATAACATCCACGTAGACGACTTTAAATAATAATAACTTTAAGGACAGTAAGGCTTTTCTAATTAAAATAATTAATTAGAAATTTTAAAGCATTGAAAAAGATAGAAGTGGCATAAATTTACAGAATAGAAACATTGACAATTTCTCACATTAAAAAAATAAAACCAAGGTAAAATGTTTGCTTTTAAAACAAAGTGTAGTCCAGAGAGAAAAACAATATTCAAGAAAGCTGAAAATCCACAAGTAGGAAAAGCACTGTACTCCTGGCTTGTGCAAGAATGCAGCAAAGTCTTGCTAATTAGAGACCCAATATTATTCAAAAAAGCAAAATTGTTTTATAGAAGTTACAGCAAGAATCACTCTCAACACAAGTGAAGATTGGCTGCAAAACTTTAAATCATATTTTGTATTCAAGATCTGACTATATCTGGCAAAAATCTTTCAACTGATGTTAACACTATTCATGCCTTTTGACATTAATTTACATAAATAGTTTTAAAAATCCTTAGATCGAGTAAATTTATAATGTCATTGAAAACAGCCTTTACTGAAGAATGCTTTTAAATGGAAACTTAGTGTTCACAAAGCTCAAGCACCAGAGAGAAAACAGCATAGACAGACACCTTCATGGTTTGTGAAAATGCTTCTTGAAACACACAACATAAAACTCCTGCTTACAAAAATTTCCAAGCAACCTGAACCATTCCAGCAACTTAAATCTGTCTCTCTTGTACAATTTTCAAGAAAGTGCAACAATAACATAGAAAATTTTAAAAGAGTGATGCTTAATAGTAGTTTATTCTCAAATAAAACAACATTTATGCTCTGTAGGCCTTCCAGAGAAAGCTGCACATCCTCAAGAACTTTCAATAGATGTTTCTTTCTCCCAATATAACCTATGAATCAGATCACCATCCAGAGCATCAGATTTCAACAGTTACTGTATGTAAGTTACTGTATGGAATTTTGCACAAAGTTTATAAGTATTGCTTTCACTCTAAAATCTATCTGAAAAGATGTATACTGATTGTCAGAAACATGGGATGAAACCAGTGAGGAGTTCTTAAAAACATATTGACTGTTTCCTACTCAAAATGGTAATGTGACAGAGTATATGGAAACTGATGAAAATAAAGTCTGCCTGAGAAAAAATTTTGATTTGTGTGGCTTATTTCAACAGACATTCTTTAATGAAACAATTAAGGTATAGAACAGGGGTAGGCAAGCAAGAGTTCAGTGGGAGCCAAAATGTAGGTTTTGCAAAATGTATGGGAGCCGCAGTTCTGTACTGTCGTGGCAGATAGTATGGTAAGGCACACGATTTTATTATATAAATATAATATAAAACAAATATTGAATTTTTTTAATAAACATATTTTCACAAAATTATAAAAATAAAATTGTAAAAATAATGAGAAAAAACAGAAATTAATACTTTCAGCAAGAGCCTCATGTAACTCAAAAAGAGTCGCACTTGTCCATGTTTGGTATAGAAACTGATCAAACCTCATCCAATGATGAAATCATTGAGGTTAAACCAGATTCTAAAAGTGAAGATATAGAATTTACCAAGAACAAAAATTTCTCATAAAGCTGCATTTGACTATTTTGAAACATATATTCAGAGAGCTGAAAAAAATAACAGCACATTACTGGAAGTGATGTCTAAGGTTAATGAAAGAGAATAGCTTTAAGATTCTACTTATCTCACAAAAAGTAAAAAAACTATACCAGGCGACTTTTCAGCTTGAGCTAAACAATATAACCATGTAATCAATGTATCAAAACTACTAATGTTGCACCTATATATAACCTTAGGTTTTTGTGCAGATAAATCCATTCTTTTCACTTTTGATAATTTTAATTGAATTACAATACTCTGCTGTGTTGACTTCCAGTTTAAATTACAATTCTGTACCTCACACAGTATCCAGATTATCTGTGCACATAATGATCCAGGTAATCAAGGTTCTACATCTACAGTACATTTGTATTTTTAATTACAATCTCTCTCTCTCTACAACATAAAAAATTTTATAATACTGCACAAAATTTTCTTTTGTCCAATTAGTTAGTAAAAATTTCTGAGAGATTGCCAAATATAAAAAAAATTTTGCATTTCACATTCCTTTTTGGTAACAATGTTTTAGAAAGTGAATGAAAGTTTAAATTTAATTATCTTTCCCAGATTCAAACTGCCATACCTAATGTCTCCTAAGCACACACTGCATATCAGCACTTTTAGTTTTTTAGCGGATCCATCCGTTGATATCTATAAGAAAAAGAAGAAGAAAACCACAAAAATAAATATGGGAAGTACAATGAAAAATTTCTTTTATTTCCCGTAATTATTTACAGACCCGTTGTCTTGCCTGACTTTGTCTTTGCATTGCTCTCTCAATTAATTCTCCAACCGATACTTTCAATGCTTTAGCAGTAGTTTCAACGTTTTCTGGAGGTGGTTCTGGAATGACTTCTGCAGGTTTTGATTCTTCTTCTTCTTCACTTGCTTCTTCATTTCCTGCAGAACTCTCACCAGAATCATCATTGTCAGATTCTAATGACAAAAAACAAATTCACATTCTTTTAATTAACATGCTTTGTTATGTAACATTAATGACAATTTAAAATTACTAACCTTGTTCGTGATCTCCAATTTTGAAGTCACTGTCGTCAGAACTGTCATCAAGATCAGCAAAGTCTAACAACTGCAGATGTTTTTCTACAGGTTTGACTCTTCTTTTGCTGGGATCTCTTTCAACTATAACAAGTTTTTATTATTAGATAAGTTACTACATACTAAGATCTGCTAAATATATAGGGTTGCATTGGCCCTTCAATTATAAAATAGGGTTTTTAGGGACTTATTCAAATTAAAAATGATAGGGACATATTTTAAAATTAATCAATTACAGAATAGATATTGTTTAAAATACCGTATATCTCGGCAGATAAGACAACCCTCAGATAAAACAAGGTATAAATTTTCGTTGAAGTTTTATAGTTTTAGCATATATCTGTCCTATAAGACGAACCCCAAACTATCTGAATAATAATACTTTATAGCATACACAGAATTATGTCCTATTTGTAATTCTTCAAATGAACAAATTTATTTTCTTGCATCTGACAGCATTGCCTTGCCTTGCGATTGTTGCAAACATTTGAACTGATTCAGCATTCAGGTAATGACCTTGACTATTCACAAAAATGTCATATGGGCTATTCTATTTTGTGCATATACCCTACTCTCTACTAGTAAATAATTACGGTTTGTCCGTTTTTTATAATGGTTTTAATTTATATAAATTTCAATCTAATTTTTTTTTCATATCTGTCCTGTAAGTCAACCCCGGATTTTGAGGGCTTTTTTTTATGATTCAACTATTGTCTTATCTGCCGAGATATAATACTGTATATTTTCCATAATTATTATTATTATTATAAGTAATAAAATTTTTATAGTATAAATATGTTAACTTTAGAAAACATAAAATACAGAGTTATTCATAAGTCCATGATACAATTTAAAAATGTATTACTTCATAAACTACACAATAGATACCTATTTTTTAACATTGAAATAAAGTATATAATCGGCTTGCTGTACGGTATCACAATGTGAATCTGTCTCTGTAAACCATATAATCTGGTAGACGTATCTCAAGAATTTGCTGTGAGATATGTCTACCAAATTATATGGTTTACAGAGACAGATTCACATTGTGTTTGAAATAAAGGTCAACTCTCCAAGTTTTTCCAAGAATAATAGGCATGTTGTTGCCATGATTTGTTGCTAAGAGGCAATAGTTGCAAATATGGTGCTAAGCAAACATGAAAAGTTATTTTATATTGGAATATGCAAAAACCTTGTTCAATGAACTCTATAATGATAATTTTGAGCAGAACTCCACACAGAGCCCATGGAAACTAGTTATACATCTCTGTATATCATGATATCAAAGTTAAAACATCTTCACTTTGTATTAAGCTCTTTTGAATCAATAGTGAATTCAATGATGCATATCTCATGAAATCATCTATTTAAAGCATTTACCATTTACCAAATCATCTACCATTTAAAGCAAATACTTATGATGTTATTGTAATAGACTAATGAGATTAAGCTAAGATGATCTGAAATAATTGATGACTGGAAGAAATCTGCATAAAATATCTCAAGATGTAGCTAACAGCCAATAATTTTTAATTATGCTTGTACTGTACATGTTGTAATTTTAAAGTGCATGGAATGCAGTGGAACATTCTAAAATCTTTTCCTGTATTCAATTTTCTGTTTTTTTGTTTTTCAAAATGGCAATGAAAGATGTTTTATGCCTAAAAGTGTACAACTTTACACATTAAAATAAAACATTAGAAAAAGTTTACTATAAATTATTTCACAAATGAAGAAATTTCAAAATGGACTATATATTGTATTATTCAATGTTTTGAGAGAGGATTATCACCACAGAGAAGAAATGGATTTAGTAGAGAAGCAAAGTTGAAAAAAATTGAAGGAAACTTTTGAAGGCAGCAACATGGTTTCAAATTTATCTCTATCCCTAAAATTAAAAATTTCAGTGATTGGCTCCATGAGGCTTTGAAAACAAAAATACATTACATATTGAAAGAGGAAACTCTGGACAATAGATACGCAAAGATCGTTGCAAAGAAAGTGTGAAAGCTATTACAAAAATTCTCTGAAAAGTTCATTTTGGATGATGAAACTTACTTTACCCTCTTGTCCTCAACAATCAATGGTAATCGTGAATTTTATACCAATGATATCTCCTCTATACCTACCAATGTAATTTTCTAAGAAAAACGAGTTTGAGAGTATAATTTTGTTTGGATTGCAATGGGACAAAAAACTGGATTTAAACCTTAATAAGAAAATCAAGTTTTGCTATCAATGTCCAATGATATTTAAATGCGATGTACATAATTCTCTACACTTGACACATTCTGCTTGAGAAAAGATTTTCTTCTGGCCAGATCAAGTAAGTTTCTACTTTGTTAAAACCACATTGGATTATCTTTGATAAGAAAACATCATCTTTGTCAAAAAGGAAAACAGAAATTAGGCCAACTGAAGATTTTTGGACAATTTTCAAGGCAAAAGGGATGGAAGCCAAAAATTACAGATTGGCTGATCAATTGCACATAGTAGTCTGAAAAAAAAATGTAAACCAAAATCTTGTACAGAAACTTGCATACACATCCAGTGGAATTGACTGCATTTGATGGCAAGAATTAAATTATAAGGATAAAAGATAATGTACAGCTTATGACATTTCAAAACCATTGTTTAGGTCAGAGTTCTCTCTTTTTCCCTAATAACACACCTTACTGATATCCAGCAGTAAGTTTAATATTAAGGACTGTAAGGAACTGAGTCCGAACGTTATTTTTATTTCATTATTATTTCCGTTTTATTATCTTTTGTTTGGGGTTTATGTTTATTTAGGACGAAGGTTCCCCACCACTCTCTTGTTAGTAATGAAAAATGAAGATAAAACAACTCACGGAGAAATAAGCGCCATAGGAAACATCTTGCGCACTTGCGCTGCCCAGCGGAAGTAACAGTCCGCAGAAAAAAAATGGAGGGGGGAGTCCCCACAATCACTAGTAAAGAAATACTTGATAAACTGTCTTAACATCCCAGAAAATTATGATAAATATTTTGTAAACGGTTTATAAGCTTTGTCGGAAACTTAAAGCTGCCAGAAAAAAAAGTTAATGTTAGCAACTAAGTATGTAAATAAGAGGAGTGACCCAGCTCAAGTGTGACGTCACCTCACAGTATAAAACCCGTATGTTAACCGAAGAAGGAGAGGTGATTTCCAAACAGAGGTGATTTCCAAACCGAGGTGAATTCCAAATCGAGGCGACGTTGAGAGCGAGGTTAATTCGAAAGCGAAGTATTTTCTGATAGAAGTCCAGATTGATAATTGGACGATCCAAGGTGTTAAAGAGGAGTTCGATTGACGATATCGAAAGGATTGAGGAAATAGTTTCTTCGTATAGTGAGGTGACGGATAGACGTTTAATTAGTAAGAGATTTTGTTCATAGTTTCTAAGTATTTGATTGTCGAATTTTCAAAGGGGAAATTAATATTAAGTTAAGCTAAGTAGCTGAGTTTATTGTCGGGTTGACTTATTGATTTTCGTTAATAAATTTTGTTTGGAATTATTGACAATTGTACATAGTACGTTCTAGTTATTAATTAAATATATTTGAACTTTTGATTTGACTTGGTATTTATTGTTATTATTACTAATCTTTCGGTGCACGCTTAAAAGCCCAGGCCTGGCAAACTAATCTCGAATCCGCGTAAAGTACCCGTTAGGTTAACGGAAGTTTCACCGACCGTAATTATAGTCGGTTTCCTAAGATACTAAAATTAAGTACTTTACAGGACAGTTAAATAAAAATGGGTCACCATGCATAGAAATCAAGGAATGCAAAAGTTGGCAACACTGTTGTTTACAAATGATACTGCCATCTGTGGGGAAGGAGGGCAGCATAATAAGTAACGTATGCATACTTATTGTTTGCTTATTACATTTGAAGTAAAGTTAGTGATTTGTGTATTCGTTCAACATAAGAAATAGAAGAAAGTAACTTTGGTGATATAATTGATGTGAACAAGGAAATAGAACTTCCTTTTTCACCGTCCACTTCCTGTGCAAGACGTTATCATCACCGATGACAAAACCTCTGGCCTGCCCGACTCATCTAGATATCCTGTCAATGGTCAAAATACTGACCCACACTTGGAGAGAAATTTCAAATAAAAGGGTTCAAAACTGCCATTTTTGCATGGAACCCTTGATACTTTGGAGATGCCATAATGTCCGGTAGATCTCTCCTTAAAACACAGTGGATAACCAAGAAGATTCTTCTCACAAGTTGATGAACATTCTCGAGACAAACACTCCTGAAGGGTGTAGATAGTCTGTTGCATCGAAAGCTCCTCCAAACGTTACTGCATGAAGATCCCTGAATGTTACTTCAAAGTTCACATAACTAGGATGTGAAGATTATTTAAGACATGTTTTATAGATTGATGTAAACTATGTCTTGAGGTGTATCTAGTTCAGTATTGAGATAGTGTATGTTAATTCTTTATATTTTTCCTTATGAAATTAGTTAGTTAATTGTTAACTTGGCTCTAGTTCAATTTACTTAAGATGGATGCCTTTCGACTGATCTACGATCTCCCCACTCGTACCAATAGCCCTCCTCTTGGAAAGAAACGTGACGAATAGTACACTTTAAATCGGGAGGCAAAATGCAATTAAACTTTCTTGCCTGGTGTCAGTCCTGACGTCATCAGGGATATTGTGATCCCATGATAAATTCTAACTTACAGCCATCTAGTGATGCTTGAGAACAGATCCCACTGTGAGGCCAGGACTTCACCCCCATTGGGAAACTGGCTGTCGAGATGGAGCCATTAAATCAATGACTTATTTCATAAACAAGACTGAGGTGGCCGAGGAATGGGGTGAGACGATTTAATTGTCACATTCCCAACCTAATCGACAGATCTCCAATCGTACAATGTGAGAACGACTGAGGGATCGTCCACTGGGGTAACTTTGGTCGGTCATTTTACACAGAGTTCAAAGTGGAGTTTGTCCGGCTCTCCTATGGAGGGGGCGGCAGTCGAGACCAAGTGGTTCCAGCTGCATCTTCTCTGAGTCAGAAAATATACATTAGGGTAAAATTTATGGGACTGCCATCTGGGGAAGGGCTTGACCCGACTCTGGAGGGGAACGACCTGGATGGGGGAGTTCAGGTTGATCAGCGACCCTGCAGCCCAAATCGCGTCCTTGGCAACAGACCAGGGAGCAATAGAATAAAAGATTGACCATCATTCAGACCACCCAAAACCTCTGGATTTCAGGTAAAAATGTTATAAAAGCCCAGAGTCCCAAGGACACAGGGAGGTTGGGAGGAGAATTCTTGGTTCTAAGGATCCACACCCGGACATCATCTTGGGATATTGAAGACACAGAGTCAAGACCCCGAAATTTCACCCGAGTGTGGACAAAGGGACTAGGGATTCAACTTCCCGACGAGGATTTCAGCCATCCAGCCTCCAGCTTGACCTTCTCGTGGAAATGAATTTTCTACGGACACTGGACAACCTGTCTGCGGAGATGAACCTCCAACGAGACGACAATATCTTTGTTGTAAGCATGTTTAGATATTAATAAATGCATTAAACTGAAAATACGGTCTCTGTGTGGATCTCTTTACGTCCAGCAAACCACTACTTTTATACGATAAAGGCTTTCTTGTGTCATCCTGACTGATCGCGAGCAAAGCGAGGGTCACAACCTCATCACCTGAGGTCGACCCCAAAGCGAGTAAGGTCAGATGTCAAACCTACAGTAGTGTCCTCACACCACCAATCCAGTGCCACAAAAGGGGTTCCACTCTTGCAAGGTGACCCATGGACTATCTCACATTAGTAAGTAAAACTGGTGGCAAGAAATAATTTGAAGTAGCGAAAAAATTAAAAACTGGCAAAATGGACAACAATATTTTTAATTTTTCAGAGTAACCCCTGATGATACTAACAGATGATTAAAATATAGACACTGCTTTATAAGCAATTTATGAAGTGAAAGTTCTATATTTTTTGTTGACCATATCTAGTCATATTATTTCTAGAAACATAACCTCAAATATGATTTGATTTGGTTTACATCAATGGAACACTTAGGCAACATGGCAAGGGAGTGTCTCCTGGGAGATTTTCTATGAACAAGTGGCCCTTATTTAGATGTTAGATGTGAAGATAACCAAGAAAGCTTGACGTGCCAACCCATTGGTGAGGCATGACCTCATGACCAACTATCTATATGTGGTGCTTTTATCCACTTGACCATTGATGAGCCTTCTCAATTATGTGGAATTATATCTATAGGATCACAGTTTGTTTAATTAATATTTTCTAATTACATTACAATATAGCAGATCACTATATTTATAAAAAAAACTAGTTAAGTCATTTTCCAGAATGATGAATATATTAAAAAAGTTCTTAATATGTATTATACTTGAAACATTTTGAGCTGGAAAAACAAATTTGTTATTTTCAATGTTATAAATATATAAACATAAACAAACGTCAACAGCCAACCCGATATATTAAAGTAATAAACCAACCAAAGCCGAATTTTTGGGTTGGAATCGGCTATATTAATAATAAATTATGAGATAATACAACAATACAATGCCATTCTTTTCTCATCTCATAATTTATTATTAATGTAGCCAATTCCAGTCCGAAAATGCGGCTTTGGTTGGTTTATTGTTATAAATATATATTAGATTTAACAGAAATAAAAGCTTGATGAATTTTTAATATTCTCAATTAACCCATTTAAGATTTTATATATATAAAAATAAAATAAATAAATATGTATATTTATTTATTTTAATGTATTAAATTAAATTAAACTAAATTATATATATAAACAGTTGACTATATAAAGAGAAAATTTAAACATATGTTATGCAAGCAAACTTACTGATATTTTACTAGCTATAGATTTTTAAAAAAGCAATTTAAATTAAATTCTTAATTATATTCATCAGAAATACATTTATGTTCCATTTGTTTAAAATCAAAATTGTCAAAAAATACACTTACGTAAAACCAGATAACCGGAGTGATTAGTATTCGGGTCGCAAACGTTTTCGTAGCCTCTTCTAGGCTCTTCTTCAGGCTTAGTAGTAATAAATTCGAATATATTCCTTTTTGAAAGAAACGAGTTTCGAATTCCGTCACGTGAAAACGTTCCAACATATTTTTTAAACGAAACGATCGCCGTTCTGTGTAGCGCGCATGCGCTTCGAAGCGGCGAAGATGTTAATGTTTACAAATTATCTTCCAGCAGGAACTGCCACGCTGCTGAAAGTGCCAACTCGCATCAATTTTAAAGACATGTGGTGTTGCATCCTGCTCTGTATATTTCCATAGCTTCCAATAATTTGAGATGTTCCGGGTGGTTAGTGGTGAGGATAATGTGAGCTGCGGTAAAGTCCGCCGTGACTTCTTGATCGGTGGCATATGTTGAGAGAGCTGTTGTGAGCCTTTTGTGTGCTATGTCCGCCTTATGTTCTTTAATCCTTATCCCCATTGTACGTTTGGTGGAGCCAATGTAGACCATATCTCTGTCAAATCTGTGGTCTCTGAGGGGGATGGTGTATATTCCCGGTAGTCTGATTGGGTTCGGAGGATCTTTTCCGTTACGGAGTATTTGGAAAATGGTCTGGCATCTTCTGTAGGCTATACGGACTTGACATTTTTTGGATATCGTAGCATATATCGATTTTAATCGCGGGTTAAAAGTGATAGGGATCCTTTCAGTATTGTTTTCTTGAATATTTAAGCGCCTTTCTGTCTGATTGTTACTCTGTTTCTGGCTCTTTCAAGAAATATATTCAAGAAATATTCAAGAAAACAATACTGAAAGGATCCCTATCACTTTTAACCCGCGATTAAAATCGATATATGCTACGATATCCAAAAAATGTCAAGTCCGTATAGCCTACAGAAGATGCCAGACCATTTTCCAAATACTCCGTAACGGAAAAGATCCTCCGAACCCAATCAGACTACCGGGAATATACACCATCCCCCTCAGAGACCACAGATTTGACAGAGATATGGTCTACATTGGCTCCACCAAACGTACAATGGGGATAAGGATTAAAGAACATAAGGCGGACATAGCACACAAAAGGCTCACAACAGCTCTCTCAACATATGCCACCGATCAAGAAGTCACGGCGGACTTTACCGCAGCTCACATTATCCTCACCACTAACCACCCGGAACATCTCAAATTATTGGAAGCTATGGAAATATACAGAGCAGGATGCAACACCACATGTCTTTAAAATTGATGCGAGTTGGCACTTTCAGCAGCGTGGCAGTTCCTGCTGGAAGATAATTTGTAAACATTAACATCTTCGCCGCTTCGAAGCGCATGCGCGCTACACAGAACGGCGATCGTTTCGTTTAAAAAATATGTTGGAACGTTTTCACGTGACGGAATTCGAAACTCGTTTCTTTCAAAAAGGAATATATTCGAATTTATTACTACTAAGCCTGAAGAAGAGCCTAGAAGAGGCTACGAAAACGTTTGCGACCTGAATACTAATCACTCCGGTTATCTGGTTTTACGTAAGTGTATTTTTTGATTGAATCACCGGTGTGTAAGGAAGATTGAGAATCAAAATTGTCATTCGATCACTATTTAATCAATCCATGAGAACCTTATTATATCTCAGTAACAACAAATTTTAATTAAAACTAATGTTTTCGACCATAATTGTGGTCAAAAAATTAGTTTTAATTTAAATTTTGATTATCCTTCCCAGTGATTCTGAGAGAAGTTGTTTTATGATAACTATTTTATTTATCCTAAAGGCGGCTGATAAAATAATGACCAAAATCATTCAGATTAAAAATGTCACTGTACTTTATGGTTTTTTTCATGGTGTGGTTGCTTATTTATTTGAAATTCTTTCAAACTCAGATATTAAAAACAGAAAATAATACTAGAATGTTTCTTTTAGAATATTTATTTAAATTCTATTTTGTGTTTATTATAAAAAAGTTATAGCATCACAAATTGTGTTCAACTTTGCAAAAAAACATCATTAGTTGAAAAGAATAACAACATTAAAAAGTTTGTACTTCATAGAGTTCCACAAACTTTTCTTACACGAAGCATGTAAAATTTTTTCAGTAACAAAAGAATTGTTAGTTTAGTCTTTTTATAAGTCTAATTTATTAATTAAGAACTTCTTGGCAAAAGCCACTTCAGTAGAACAAAAAACAAACAAAAATTAACATAAAAGTTGTTATTTTTTTTATTAACTAAATTAAGAAAACTGAGGAAATAACCAAATCTTCATATTATTTGAACATTTTATCCAATGAAAAAAATCTACTTTGGGAAAGCAAGTAGCCCTAGACAGAGTTTTTCCTTCTACAATACATGGCTCCATGATGATGCAAAACAATACAAAGCCATTCTTTTCTCATTAGTAAGTGATATGAAACATGACAAGGCATCAAAGAACGTTTTTCTTTGATGCCTTGTCATGTAACTGGAAATACTAACACAACAATCATGAAATTGTTGTGTTAGTAAATCAGATTAACATCAGGGGGTAAATATATTAAGTAAGCAGTAGTTTACTACTGTCCATTTTTGTCTAACATTACAGCTGGAAAATTTGAAAGCCATGCTTTGGATAACACCGGACACATTTGGCGGATATTCTCTGACTGCCCAAGAATACCCATCTAACTTTAAATGTTTCTTGCAATGCTCTAGAGAACTATTTTCTCAACCATGATATAGACCAGCAAAATAATCCATGAATTGTGTTGGTCCACAATGAGAAATTATTGTGACTATGAATTATGCTTATTTATTAACTATATGCTTATCTAGAGTTATGTGACAAAGTACATACAGTGATTCTACATTACAGTTTAAATGTCACCAATGATCAACTGCAACAACGTCAATACAGTCAAATATTTTTCTGTGGGCTAGCAGTTGGAAAACACTGATATTGACTAGACCTACAGAAGCAATAAAGGCTCTATTTTCTCCCTGAATAGTTTTGAAGTGTAAAAGTTTAAAGAAAGAATAACAAACTAAAGAAGCTGGAGTAAAAAGTTAATGAAAGCTCTGTGGACAAAGTATGAACAAAATAACACATCTATTTAGGAGACTTCCAAAAGGTTTCAAGTGCAAAAGATTTCCTTAAGTGACTGTATGTAAATGCCTTGAAGCAGAATTACAAACTTCTATGAATCAAAAATTAGGAAGATATGTTAACATATTCGACAATATTCTGGAGCAGAAATTATTAAACTGAATTATGCTTTCAGCAACAATTAATGCTATTGACATGCAAAAGTTCTGTAAAATGGCATTTAAGACTACAGAAACTTTTTAGCTTCTGCACAGATTCAACACACAGAAGAAAGAATTGGGAAAAGACTTTTACATGTCATTCAGTACTAGGCATAGAGACTTCAGTCTACAAACATCAGAGTCAACCAGTATTGAAAGATGTGTGGATTATAACCCAAACATCTTTAAGCTGTTTGATCTCTTTAACAACAGAAATCAGCAGCTTAAATTTGATTTCTGTTAAGCAAATCAACTTCCCACTTTGGCAAATATTCTACTATAATGAAGAACTTTCCAATTTATGAAATTGGGAAGTTCTGTCTGAAACGTGGAAATGCCAATTGAGAAAGTTAAGTAATGAGAAAGGTCAAAATATTATTTTGGCTTTATGTATTAATGTAACTGGAAAATTTAATCCTATCAACGTTCATATTTCCAGTGAAAATAAACGCCAGACTTATCATGACCACCTTCTGAAACTGCTCAGTCTGTAAACTGTGCCTCTAAATACAGACTGTGAGTCTGTATTTAGAGGCACAGTCTGTCAACTAAGTCAGTAAACACAGGCCCACAACCTGGTCCTTTTCATGTAGAAACAGAACTGGGATGATCAAAAATCTAAAATTGAAATCACACAGAGAATTATTAAATAGTGTTAGCCTTCTACCCAGTGAATCACAAAGACACATTATGGCACAAATGACAAACTGAAAAAAGCAAACTTCTGACAACCATGTCACACAAATGAAAAAGCTAAATGAGAAGACAAATTGCAAACAAACACATGTAGATAAGGCTAAACAAAAGTTGTAAAACAAAAAAAAACAAAAAAAAAAAAAAAAAAAAAAAAGAGAGAGAGAGAGAGAGAAATCAAGTGAATAAAGAAAGAAAAAAAACCTAAAAATCCCAAGCATAGGAATGCTGTCACAGTTACATCATAGAATATTGTGACTTGCTGAAAAGTATGAGAAAGAGTCCTACAATGAAGATCGAATTCAGCATTACATCTGTAAAGGATAGGCTTACAAAGAAGGTGAAAACCCTGAAACAGGACTCAATTTATGCATGTGATATGTATCAGTAATTTGTTCAACTATTGTTTAAAATATTGTTTTACTAAGTTTTATTTATTAAAAAAACAAAGAAAATTACACTTGTAAGAGGTATCTGGGATAATCTCCAGTTTTTCAATATATGTTTCTTGAAAATAAAATTTCAACTTTTATATCAGTAAAAAATGTGACAGATATTATTTATTAATTTAGTATAGTAAAACGACGTATCAACTTTCCAAGGGGTTGATAACATTTTCTTTTTACCAAAATCAGAAGGTGTAACTTTAAAACTTTTATGTCTAGGCTACCCATCTTTCTCTAATTTACTCAATTTCTTGAAATAAATGTTTTATAAAATTTTCTGGCCTATTCTGATTGGTCAGCATTCTTTAATTTATTTGGCCATGACTTATTACAAGTCATGGCCAAATAAATTAAAGAATGCTGACCAATAGATAATTGAAAAGGTACTCTAAGACTGCCAGCTATCAAGTTTTAATTGTTGAATATCAAACATTAAATCATCATAAATGCTTAAACCAGTGGTCCCCAACCCTATGTCCGCCGGCACCCATAGTGCCCGCCGATCGTTTCACGTGTGCCCGCCGCTGTGTGAACACGATAAAAATAAAAATATTTCGGTTTTCAATAAAATGCTATGTAAAAGTTTTTTCGTTTTTAATGATTAACCACTCAAAAGTAGAAATGGCGTCCAACACAAATAAAAGCACAAAGCGAAATGCGACCGATCTCTTTTTCCCCTCTGCCAAATCTTCACCAACCAAATTTCCCATACCTGAAATGAAATAAACCGGTCCGTTCTGAATATCATAAAATCAAAGTAGAGATCACGACTTACAGATGAACACCTTGACGATTGCTTACGAGCAGGAATATCATCATACTCTCCTAATTACGAAGCAATGGCCAATGAAATGCAATGCCAAAAATCACATTTACTTTCAGATTTATATTTTTTATAAAGAATTTTTATACTCTGTAGAATTTGTATGCATTGTTTAGTAATTACTTGTTTTGTAAAAATTATTGTTAATAGTCTTGTGTATGTTTTAGCACATTTTTGGAATTAAATGTTTTCTGTACATTATGTGTATGTATTATTAACTATGTCCAAGTATAAATTCCCCTT
This sequence comes from Centruroides vittatus, assembly GCF_030686945.1. Taxonomy (NCBI): domain Eukaryota; kingdom Metazoa; phylum Arthropoda; class Arachnida; order Scorpiones; family Buthidae; genus Centruroides; species Centruroides vittatus. The sequence goes on from NW_027122712.1 coordinate 714,125, forward strand.
GAAAAAATAAATGGTGCCCGCCGTCCGACCGGTATTCTAGAATGTGCTCTTAGGTACAAAAAGGTTGGGGACCCCTGGCTTAAACCATTTAATAAGAAATCTTCCAGATTTGTGAACATATCTGTGAGGAAATAACTAACTTTTTTTATAACTTCAAAAAACCGTATTAATTTCTTCATTCAAAAACTTATCCAAAACAGATTCTCTATAACCCATATTCAGGTACTGCACTTTCTCAGAAATCTTCTTTAGATTTTAAAAATATAGTTAAATGCCACTGCAATATATAGGGTAGATGTACCAGTTTTGGCCAGAAAACAAATTTAACTTAAAAATATAATCACAAATGAAACAAACTTTTATTGTTAACTATGTGAACAGTTAACAATAAAAGTTTGTTTCATTGGAGAGATTTGAATAAGTGGTGATTATATTTTTAAGTTAAATTTGTTTTCTGGCCAGAACTGGTACACTGGCCAAAAGTGGTACAGTACATCTACCCTACTTGCAGACCACAATATCACATTCTATTTTCAGTTTAATTAAAAGATTTTACAATGTATACAAATTCATATTATTGACAGATGTTTTAACAGTGTTAATATGGCCAATCATTCTAGTTATTTCAATAGTGTGTTTCCTAATTTTTGATTTATGTCAGCAAGAACTAAACAAAATATCATCTACATCAAAAATCACATCACTTATCACACCAAACAGACTACATGTAGTGTTAAAAAGAGTTGGCCGGTGTACAGAGCACTGATAAATGCCCAAACTGTGGACAATGAAATTAAATTTAATCAATAATTTTGTTAAAAAGCTTGAAACAAAATAACATTACTACTTTATGTTGTGTAATCAAGTCATAAATAATTGTAATATAAACTTGAATTAATTGATTCGTGTTACTGATGAGACTTTCATCAATTGCAAGCAATTCAAAACAAGGCACAGTGTAGTATAACCATTAAATAACATTCAATATAGAACTAAAGAACTCTTATTGATTATTTTGCTTAATATTTTAATCACATTAATAATTATAAACAACCACTTTTTGAAGTATTATTATTGAAAATAAGGTGAAAACTGGGATCTGTCACATGAAAATGAACAAACTTCTCATATCAATCTGCGACGGAAAATCGGCTTTTTGAATAGATAGAACGATGCGGCCAACTCTTAGATAAATTTTTCAATAAGTTTTTGTACGAAATTCTTCTTGTAATTTTCGATAAATATTAAAATCTGACCTTTTTTGGAGTCTGCGGCCGCCATAGTTTCTCTGGCGCAGAAGCCTCGTCCCGATTTATCCGCGAAGTATAAAGCTACTCACCCATCGTTCGATAAAGAAAACCGACTCCTTTTCCACTATTTTCACCGCTTTCTGCTTCTTTTTCTTCCAGGTTGTTATTATTGTTGTCAGCCATTTTTACTTTGAAGAAAAATTTTGTTGATTCTTTCCATCCGTCAGGGGTCGCCCCCCTGTTGAACGCGGCCAATCACAATCAAATGTTCATCCGGAACTTGAACATCATTAATCCATAAATGGTCATGTTTTAGTGCGGGACTATTCTTATATATCAAAAACGATTTCATAATATTTCTGAAATTTTATTAATTATTATAATAATTCTTATATTTTAAAACATTCATTTAAATAGCGCTTCAGAAAATTCGTGTTTTAATTTCTTTTTAAAATTTCAATAGTGAAAAAGTAATTTTTGAAATTGAAATACATATATTAAATAATATTAATTGAGAAAGCCTTTGCATTAGTAATAAATTAATAATATCAGGGATTTAGAATTTAAAAAAGTGTAGAAAAACTTTTTTAAAAGAAAAATTGTCAAAGTCACTCCTATCGATGCTAACGTGGACGATTTTTTTCCCTTCGTGTTAAATATAAACAGCTTATTAAATTAATCAAGTACCTGTTGTAAAATGATAATAATAATAATTAGCATTATAATTACTATATAAAAACTATTAAATTATAATACATAATAAAAAATATTCTAGACAAGACACGTTTTTATTTTCCGAAATATGAAAATCAGATCACGCAAATATGAAATTCGAAGAAAGATTTTTACAACAACACCGGCAAATTATTTTCGGTTTAAAAAAGCACGCTATAAATAAACTTTCAAGTAAATATCAAAATTAAAATTTTAATTTCAATGTCACTTATGTGTCAAATTCGAAAGCGATGTTTTCGGCTTTTGTTACACTGATCATTTTACAAATGGCATTTTGTGCTTGACTCCCAATCTTACTTTTATTTATTTTATTCTTCTGTTTATATAGACATGTAAAATATAATCGAGTTGAAGATTTTGATTGATGTATATTATTTTTTAAAGAATAGAAACTGTACTTGTTATGAAAAATATCTATTGTTATGAACTGTTATATATTGATAAATAATATCAATAATTAATTCATTTATTATAAATATTGTACTTATTATTTATAATTAACACCTTACGGAAATCATTCCGCGTTATTCGTTATTACGGTGCTTACAGAAAATATTAAATTCTATTATTCTATTTTCTCATTATGAATAAAATTATTTTTATAAGTATTGTATGATTGCATCAGTTACATATACTGTACAAATATACACACACGTATATATAATATATAAACTATAGAAATAAATTATATACACATATATAAATATTATTTATATGGGCCTATATTATGTTTTTAAATATATTAATAAATTTAATAAAAGTATATTACACATTATTTTATGAAAACAGCTTTATAAAAAAATAATAGTAAATAAAATCTAATATATTTTATATGTATTCATATAAAGTAATATTATGAATTGAAGTAAGATAACAGTAAATCATATTCTATAATTTATTAATTTTTAATAAATTAGTTAAATGTTCAAATAAATAAAAAAAATATTTTAAATAAAAAATTGAAAATAATACTAAGTTTTTTACTTGAATTTTATTTTTATGTAAATTATTAATATTATTTAATATGAAATAATTATAATAATGAAGTAAATGATATATATATATATATATATATATAATATAAATGATATATATATATATATAATATTAATTATTTTATTATTAAAGTAATGCATAATAATTTAGCATATAGACTTAGATGAAAAAAAATATATATATATCCTTTACGATTGAAATGATACTTTTGTTTGTTGTCATGACAACTAACGTCATGTCGACCAACAATAAGATCAATTGTGTGACTTCCGGAAGTTCCGTCAAAATTGAAAAATATTTTTGCGAAAAATACTGGTGAGTTTAAAAAATTTATATTTTTTTCTCATTCCGTCTTCTTAACTAGATTTTTCGATTTGATTAATAATAAAAAATCTCTGAAGAAACGTTTAATTATTCGTAGAAAATGATTTAACACATGGCGATGTGTTTATAATATTAAAGGCCTATACTGCTATACTACAGTTTACATAATTATGGAAGTGTTAAATTGTTTCATTAATCTCACGAATATTTGGACATTTTTAACGTTGAAAATTCGCACGCTGGCTTGTTATGTTCTTTCTATAACATTTATGCAACGTAAATTAATTAACACGCTTTCATTTAATGTAGCCAATCAATTTGCTGTAGCCTAAATGATCTACTGCATTACACTCAATTAAGTTTATTTGTAGCAAAAATAACTTACTTGCACGATAGATTTTTGATTTTTTTAAAAACAATTAGTGTTTACGAGAAACAAAATTCGATTACATTTGTTTTCATTTATAGTATATATAGCTTATATTGTATACATAGCTGTACACAGCTTACATATACAGTATATAGGTCTATACAGTTGTATCACGTGTAATATATATTATACATCAACTATATAGTCTATATAAGCTTATATTGTATCTATATAGGCTACAGTATTCGAGAATTTTACATTTAATATGTATACATATATGTATACATATATGCACACACACATAAAAATTTATCATGTTCTTCCGTAAGAATATAATACGCATTCTTACAACGTATTTAATGTAATTAGTTTATAAATTATAAAATTTAATAGAAATACCGTCAATAAGAAATAATTTATTTTTAATATTACTTAAAATTTATTTTTTACATTATGTAATTTTTTAAATAAATTTATTGTACATTAGATAATAAAATGAGTATAATGAACTTAATATGTTTTGTAAGATAAATATCTTATAAGATATATTAATACTTCATGTTTTAAGGGAATTGGAGTAACCATTCAATTCTTGTAGATGAAGACACGATTCTTAGCCTAATTATCCATATTATTAATATTTTCTTTTAAATTTTGATAAATATTTCCATTATTCACTAAGAATAGTCTTTTTCTGTATTTTGATCGTGTTATTTTAATTTTATTCTCCAGGATATTTTTTATTAAATTCTCATATCTTAATGTAAACTTAGTTGTTCTACTTGCATACAATAGAATAATTTCAAATAAGCTTCAGTCTTCATTTATTTTTTCCAGTATACTTTCATTGGTTTTATTTGTCCATTCAGTTCCTATAGAAATCTTGATTTTCTAGTTTTATTCTTTCTCTCGATTGTCACATTTCTCTTGCTTTTGCAATGATTAACTTGAACAAGAAAAATACAAATATATTGAAATCCTTTTTAATTAGTATCATATTTCATATTAGTATTATCGTCAGTAAATCCAATATGTATTGTTTTCCTTCCTATTTTAACTCTTTGTATTCAGGAAGATATCACTAATACTTTTTTTTTTCTTTATCAATCTTTCCCCAGGACTGAATTGGCACGTAAGCTAAACAGGCTTGCAGCTTAGAGCCTCGTACTGAGTCTATAACTTGGAGCTTATATCTTTATATGTATCATTATTTAATAGAGGGGATGGGCTTGTTATATGTTATAACTTCGAGTCATAACAATTTTAAGTCTAGCTCTGTTTGCACTGTACTGTACATTGAGAATTGTGAGGAAGAGATTACAAACTTATTTTTACTTCTGTCATAAAGTTTTTTCATAATTCTAATTGCATTTTGAGTTTTACAGTTTTTCTGAATCAAAATTGATCATTTCTGACATTTGCTCAGTTCGATTATGTCATCTTTCATTTAATATCCCGATCGTTAGCTTGGAAATACAGGACACGAAATTGATGGTGCATTAGTCTTTATATTTTGTCGGATAGTTTTTTCAATTGGTATTGTGATATTTAAATAGAAGTGAAAAAGTTACAACTTATAATTCTGTTTTTAGGCTTATTTAATTTTAAAGTTAATAAAAGATCATGTTAATAAAGTGTATAAAATGAGTAACGAAAATGGAAACTTAGTCTCTATTATATTTTTACTTTTAAATTTCATGAAATATCTTTAGGCAGTTATTATATACAGTATATCTACTAAAATTTCCATTTCTCTTTCAAAAAGTAATCCGTTCAGCTTTGTTTTCTGAGCAATCTGTTCTCTCGAGCAATCGTAGATCAAATTCATCTAATCTCAGAACCGTATTAATCCATGGCCGGGCCTCTAGGCTTTCACATATTTCGAGCCTCCTCCAGCACCCCAATCTTCCATCTTACAAGTTATACGTACAACCTGATTGGTACAGTAGATACTAGCCGCGGTATATAGCCCTTTATCTATTTTGAGATCTTTCTGAAGAATTCTAGACTATTTGCAGTATTCTTTTTCATTTTAAAATTGACGGGTCCATGTTTCAGCGTGTCTAGTCTGGAGCCTAGCTAGCCTTATGAATAAAACGATCTTGTCTACTCTCATCATCATCATCATCATCATTATCATTATTTGCCAAGAAGTGTTTAAATAGAAAATCAAATTTTCAAAATGGATTATATTTACTAATTACAGAATTGTTAACACAATTTCTCTAACGTTCATTGTCTTGGGCGAGTTTCTTTAGTGTCTGTGGTATCACCAAGTAGTCTGCTGATTTATTGAAAAAATTGGAATCTTGAGCCTCCTTTTTTCCTTTTTCCATTGAGTATTGCAATGTATATGTATGGTGCAAGAGACTGGAAGAATGGGGAGGATGCCTGTTTTCAATTGTGTTTAAGCCATCCACTTTATGATTCTTTACCTAGAGTGCAAGCAGCCCTAGGAATGCGAGATATCTTGTTTTTTGGGATTTTAGACTTTTAGAGTTATTTAAACGATATACGTTTATTGGAAATAGATATAAATTTATAATGAAATATTTATTGCGTTAACTATAAACATTCCTTACTACAATTTTAATAGATATTACACTAATAGTAGACCTGGTTTTAGTAACTGAGTAGCAGTGGCATGTTATAGCTTCCTGAGGCCCAGGGAAATTTGAATTAGGGAGTCCCTGTACAGTGTTGATTTCAGACATTTTTCTTCGGAGAAATTTGTTGAGTATCCCTCATTATCTTCGTTTGTTTTTTTTAAACGCGACTTCTGAAGGATTTTAGTTAAGTTATGTTTTTCGGTTTCTGTTTGATATTTTGTTTGCGTGTCATGTGCCAAACGACTACCGATTAAATCGGGATAATTCCTGTCATGTTATAAATCCCCAAGTTATACTTAAATTTTTCCTATATTTAATGAGTCGACACAGATGAATTTTCTTCCTAAATTGCTTAAGCTGTAATATTAGGCGTGAGAAAATGGAATGACCTACCTTTATAATCTGGAGTGCGAGAGCGGTTTTAAAAATTCCAGGAGTGAGGGCAGCGGAAAATATTAAGAACAGTTGACCTATCTGTTAGTCTGTACTCTAGAAGTGGTCCTCAAACTAAGGCCCCAGGGCCAAATCCGGCTCCCAAACGTATTTGACATTTATAAATGATAGAAATAAGCCTACTTTTGTTTATAAGAAATATACGAAATATTGGTTGCCCGCCTACCTACGACTAATGCGCAATTTGGCCTTCTAATCGAAATGTTTGGCACTTCTGTAGACTAGTGGTGTCCAAGATTTCAATAGACAGTCAAACTTTTGAATTTACGAATTACAATAATAATTTAAATTTTGTTTTTGTTTTTATTTCTTACTTAGATAAGGTTAATAAACTAATGTTTAATGCATGAAATACTTAATAATAAAATATTTATTTTTGTTTCTTAGTTATTTGGAGAAAGTTTATGTACAGATAATCCTAGGTTAACACGATAGATTCTTTTGTTGAAAGTAGTGCGCTAAGTGAAAATCTATATCTCTTGATGGTTAAATATGTAATAGTGGTTGGATGCCGTTCCTGAGTCTCGATCTATATACTTTGAGAGTACTTTGACTCTTGTTATATATTCAACTGAAAAGACGACGAGTCACGAGTTGTCGTGTGCAAAGTGCTACCCATATGTTTATGGGGACATTTGATAAGGGATCTAAAGTGGTCGATTTGCCCGAAATTTTACACATATAAAGATACAAGTACAAAGCTTTAATCCGTTATCGTGCTCTTAAATATTTTTAAAATTTTATGATAATAATTTAAAGAAAATTCAAATTATTATCGCAATTCGTAAATTCAAAAGACTATCTATTCAAATCTTGGTCTACAGGATTTTTCTGTCCAGTAGTACCAAAGTTTTTGATTAGCAGGCTAAATTACGCATTGCCTTTTTTCTCTCCAACTCCCCAACTCGTACACCTATGAGTTTATTATGGAAACACTTCGAGCTTTCGTCACCGGAAGTCTGGGTAGAGTAGTTTATGTATGAATGTTATTTTGATAGGTTTGTTTTTGCCTGAGAGCTCGTTGAATACCAATTAATAATTAGTTTTTAGGGTTTTTTAAAGTTTGAATTTCTAAATAAAGGTAATTGTTAACATAAGGTATATAAATAAGGTAATTGTTAACATTGTTAACATACCTCTTGTAATTGTTTTTACAAGACAGTAATTTTTATTTATTTTACCTAACTGTTGTGAGAGTACTGTTTTTCACATTGTTTTTCACGTTTCACAAAGTTCTCAATTAATCATACTAGCAGCGCCGTAACTAGCCTTTTATGCGCCGGTGCGAGCATCTGTAACTACGCCCCAAAACAATGACCCAAAACTTGGTCCAGGTCATGTCTACGCCCTGTGCCTAGGCACTGCTGGCACTGCATACTAGACCTTGAAGATCTTAAGAAAGATCTTTAAGGTTTAATATGCAGTGCCGCTAGTATTTCATACGTGCATTACGAAAAGTACGAATAACGCAATAACTCTACATCGAAAAGGGGTACAGCAAGATAAACATCACCAAGTTGGGGATACTGCTAATAGAAAAAGATTGAAAAATACTGGTATAGTCGTTTTTTGAAGAAAGATAGGTGCATAAGAATGTATGTAGGCTTATGTAAGTAGATAGTTATGTCAACAAAAACCATATAAATTTAAAACGAATAAATTTTAGAATCACTTTTATGCAAGAAAAATCATACTAAATGTATACATACATAAAACACTTAGGTAAATTAAACTAGAATAGCAACAAAAGTATACTTTTAACTAGTTTTTTTTTCTAAACTATTATTATCGCAAGTATTATCAAAGTAATAGAATTAATATTTTGATTTTAGAATATGTCCAGTTTATAACAGATACCCCGAGGATGAGTAACTGCTACACCAATAGATGAGAAGTATAAATAAATTATACTAATAAAAATAATAAGTAATAAAAAAAATTATTCACTTTTCACGTTTCTGATACAGGTGATTTTGGTCATACTACTCACATCTTTACTGAATAGCATTTGAGAGACATTGCTTTAAAGCTAGTCTTTGACGCAATTTTTTCAAAATATTGATATATTCCTCCGTAAATTTCTATACATCAGAATAAAGGTATGTTCAATTAAGTATTTATTGTAAAACGAAATTATATTAATGTAAAATCTAAAATATTTTCTTTGTGTTATGATCAGTGCTGCCATTTCTAGGGTAATTACCCTTTTCTGGTAATTTCACCTCTCAGGGTAATGTTCGGAGTAGTCTTATATTTAGGGTAAATCTATTGTAAAATTGCCCTGTGATCTGATGCCTTTTATTGTAAACAGTTTTTATTGTACACTTGTAAAGCAAATCTATGCCAGATTTGATTTCAGTAATGACATTTTTTCATATCTGGTTTTGCTTGAACCTAAAAATGCGCAAAATTTAACAGTGAGGACTTTGAGCCAATGTTTAAAAAGTTTTAAAATTTTATGGTTGATTAACAAGTTGTAGACAATGAATGGCGTAAACAAGCCCTACTTCACTCAATTTCCTTTATTCTTATTTTATACTATTTATTATATTTATGTCTACTAGGACTTATTATACTGGTGTTCAGTTTCTGCAAATTAAGGAAGTCTTAATTAGAAAAAACAATTTTTATTGTTCACCTGGAATTTCACCTGTACTATATTTGTGTTTCGGACCTTAAGGTCTCTCGTCAGCAGGTTTACATCGACAAGGTGCTAAAACAAGACAAACCTGCTGAGGAGGGACCTTGAGGTCTGAAACACAAATATAGTACAGGTAAAATTTCAGGTGAACAAAGAGTGCTTTTTCTGATTAAGGCTTCCTTAATTTGCAGAAACGGAATACCAGTATAATAAGCCTTAGTAATATGACAAGTCCTAGTAGACATAAGTATAATGAAGCTTTACTTGACTTGGGGTCAAAAAGTCATACTGTCAGATCCTACTGGTCAGAAATATTTAATTTAAAAATGCTGCGGGAGAGTTTGTTTCAAAATTTTAAAAACTATTCAGATTATTAATGATATTATCAGCTTCCAATACATCTATTGAGTGAATATTTAGTCAGCTACGTTTGTGTAAGACATCGCACAGACATTCTTTAAAATCTGAAACGATTTGCTAAACTAATGCATGCACAGTCCGGTATTCAAAAAATATTGTTTCATTTGAACCTTCAAAACGAATGTTAAAACGCAAATATGCATGTAAATAAATTAATTTTTAAAACTGATCATTTATGTATTAAAGTATCTTTGAAATTAAGCGAATGGCTTATTTAATTAATTTTCTATCTTCAGCCAAGATACACAACACATGCTGAAAGTGAATTAATTAAAATTAAGTTAAATAATTGCATTCATTAGACTTGTGGATATATTTTATGATTATTTAAAGACTTGGAGAGATTTTTCACCTTTGTCAAATTGGGATTACCAAACTAAAACATTATTTATCCCCATATCAGATGTAAATTAATGCCTCTGATAAAGCTTTAGGCTTTATCAGAGGCATTAAATCCTAAGACATTTTAGTTATTAAGATTTTTAAAACCAATGAATTAAGAATTGTTCTGATGATTATTTCACGATAATAGTACAGGAATCTTCACCATAGAATTGTTCGTCTTATTTTTTTTAATCCGAGCTTGAGCTCGAGTTCTGAGTTTACTCAATTTAGGGTAATCTGGAGTAGTCCCACCAGAAGCAGGCGGCAGAACTGGTTATGATAGATGTGATAACTTCAAATATTACAATTAGTTTCAAAAGTACCTTTTAATATTTAAGAATGAATGAAGTAATTAAAGTATTTTGACTGCGTATGATGGGATGCGGAGGTAGCAAATATAATTCTCCGGAATCTGTTGTAAGTAAAATTTATTATTTGTTTTAATAGAAATAGAATAATAAATAATTGTCAAATTAAATTAATTCCGAATTAATCTGCTGTCAAAATTGTAATTATAAATTATGTTTTTATTTTAAAGGGAATGCTGTATTGTAAAACTCATTAATAAGTAACTACTTAGAAATACTTAAAACCATAAGAAATTATATTAATTGGAATTATCAAATATATATCAAATAGGCTAACAAAAACTGAAAATGACATTCATTATCATCTTCATGTAGATAATTAAGAATTATAAATTATTAAACCTACGCTTATTATAAATGCTTCCATGATAATAAAATAAATATTTGTAATTAACAAAATTATGTTGCTATTCTAGGCAAGGAAATCGATTCCTTCTGAAGATTTACAAAAATCGGAAGAAGAGATTCTAGAAATTAGGAATAGAACAAACATGAAGCCCAAGGTAATAGGCTCAGAAACAAATAATAATTTTAATTTCTAAGTTAATAAATACTAATATTTAATAATTTAATAACTTACCTAAAAATAACTCTTATAAATATTCTGTGAACCAGAATATTTTAACAAATAATTTATTTGTAATAAGTAATCAAAATAAACTTATTCGATATAAATGAAATGATTATTAATTTTAAGCTTGTGTAAAACTGTTTTCACGTTGAATATAATATGGCTTTCATATAAATTAATTATTTTCGGAAAGATGAAACAAAGTGGCATTTGTTACTTTAACCTACTAACCTGAGTTGTATTTAATGTTTAATTAAAATTCGAAGTTTCCATTCAAACTGTGTGTATAAATGACGAAAATCTAGGTTAATTATTTAAATATTTCTTAATTTTTATTTAAAAAACTTTGCAAATTATTTGCTGCACAATTTATATTAAATAGGTTTTCGATAAACCTAAGTGGTAAAATAATTAATGTTTTAGGTGACTCTGAATGTTCCTTTTGTGGAACAACAGCGGTGGATATGAAAAAACACCTTCTTGATTCCAACATCCTTGATCCAACATTCTTTTGGATGTTCGAGCTGCTACACTGCCATCTGATTTTTGTTTCCAAATTTTATTCAATGATAGTTTTGCCATGCTAACTCTGTATAAACTATATAATTTCTTTGTTCATGCATCTAACTGAAAATAACAATGTTCTTTAACCCCTTTGTAATAACACCCGTTATATCAAATAATAAAGATTGATTGATTGACTGATTGATTACCATTAAACTGTGTTTCTATAGTGGTGAATTATAACAGAATCAAAGTGTTGTAATAATGCAAAATTAAATTCGAGTCTGCATTAAATAAGAAATTTTCCATACATAGATGCTAATATTTCTGTTAATTGCGATATGATATACGACAAATTTCTGTAGGAAGTTTTCAACTAAGCATCTAATTTTTATCTTATAAATAATGTCTTTAATTCAATATTATTAGAGTTTAAATTTCGATTGAAAAATTATAAATCAAATTATATTTTTCTATATTTTCTATGATATACTAACAGGTTCCTCGAGGATGATGCCACAATAATATAAAAAGTGTAGATTTATTAGACAAGCCTGATTCATTTATTAACTAACATCGATTCTAAATGATACAAAACGTTATTTACAGGTTGAAATTACTATAGAAACTCTCCAGAAATATCTTGATTTAGAAAAAGAACTTAATAAATATGAAAAGAAACACGTTCTAGAAGCTTACCAAATTAAATCTGATCATTTAGAACAATTAGAAATGAAAATTCAACAATTGGAAGAGAAAGAAAAAGAAAACGACGAAAAGATGTATGTTGATTTACTTACATTTTTTCAGTATTTTAAATATTTTACAAATAAAAACGTTTATAATTTTGTACTTCAGATCACAATCGCAATCATTGTTGGACGAGAACACTCGAAAATCATTAAAACAATTTTTAATCGATAAAAACCCAACCGCAGAAAATTTGACTGCTGAACAGAAGATCTTAATTGAAGATTTGAATAATCAGGTGATAATTATTTTTAATAACGTTTAAATATAATAAAAGAATATATATCAGTAAAATAATAATGAAAAATGTCTATTGATATGTAGATAAGCTTTTCTTATATAGGAAATGATAAAAAGAGAGTTGGAAACAACTGTTCAACAAAGGGATAAACTGAAAGAAGAAGTTATAAAATTAGGAAAAGAAGGTGAAGAGTTTCAAATTCTATCGCAAAAGCAAGACGAATTTCTCGGTAAGAAATTGCACTTTTCATTTTTATATACATTAATTTTAGAGAAATTTTTTGGTGAATTTATCGTGAATTGTTCAACCGCATTAATGATATGAAAAAATTATAACGATATACTGCATATGGCATAGAATATACTTTATCAACTTTAACTGAATAAAGAGAAAATAAAATGGCTTATAAAAATATCTAAAAATATCAACAGGTAAAAAAAATATTTAAATATCTTTTTAAATTTCAAATACTAATTTTATAATATATCACACTATTCAAATACAAATATTAATAGTCACGTCGTCTTATATTCAACACGTGTCTTATTTTTGAAATTTAATTTGAAATAAATTTTAAAATATTTTTATTAAAACCAGCCGAAATTATTTTATAGTTATTTCAGAGATTTTATTAAACTTTTAATTTTTTTTATACCAATGAAATAACATTTAAATGCAAGTACATGAACATTATTTGAAGTATTTCAATTAAAAATAATTTATCGTAAATGAAAATGCGCAAAAAATCAACACAAAGCATTTCACAAGTTCACATAATTACGACACTAAAAATTTGCTTTACTGAAGAGACTGCAAGTGGAACAACACATTCCAATTTTGGAAGGGCGACCAGAAGCTTTACGTCTGAACAATCCGAGAATGATTTCATGCTAAAAGCTGCCTATATAATGAGGTATTCTAACTGCACTATAACTTCGTCGCATTTCACACGTCGCATGACTACATTAAGTGGTTTAAATTCCTTCTTAAACTCCATCAATTTGCAGTTACCTGTTTCTGTTTATCACTTATAAACTGAAAAACTTTTTTCGTAACGAGAAAATTTTACATTCTGGATACAAAATAGCTGGATTCTTCCATCAAACTAAATGTGTTGAACTCATAACAGACCTGTCCAAAGGTTTCAAATAAAACTCAAAAAACGGCTTGGCTTTTTTTTTTTTACAAGAATAATGCTAGACTTCAAAATGTGGTTCACAGATGCAAAATTGTTCTTAGAATATTTATCGAAGCTATAGCATACATAGCTAATTGGCTTTTGAATTATGATCTCTGGTAAACAGATCTTACCATCTTACTTTTGTTTTAGAAAATAGCGTAATTTTTCTTTTGCAACACTTATCGCGTGATTTCATTTACGTAATAACTTCTGGAGTTTAAGCCACAGAACTTTTGCGGGTTGATCAACCAGAAAGTAGATCAAAACTTAAAATTTTTTAAGGTAGATAATGCAGTTTATACTCTTCTATTAACACGCTTGAGGTTATACAATTCACTGATCATTTATTAGCAGGTAAAATGGCTATGGATAATAGACGGGCTACAGTCCATAGCCATTTATATCTTTATATGCTTCATTTCTATATAAAGATAAATTTTATCTATAAGTCTGGTGTCCCAATGGAATCTTCGTTGTCAGTCTTTTAGGCAGAAAATGTTTTGAAAAATTTTATTAGAAACATCTTTTGCAATCGCATATCTCGATTTTTTGATAAAGATACAGCACGTTGATGATACCGAATAGAATGACAACATGGGGGAAAACGATTTCAATAGTTTCTTCAGTCGGAATAGATGGAAGTTTGTTAATGCTGCTTGTTACATTTCCCAAACTTCATTGTAAAAAGCAACATTAACAAACTTACAAATGATCTTCCACAATTGCATTAAAATCAGAGTTATAAATAATTTAGAACCCTACGCCATAACAGTGAATTTTTGGTTTGAAAAATTTAACTGTTTACACCGCAGAGTTAATTGAAAAATTATTTTTCCTTCGAGAATTTTAGGAAAATTAAAATATAATTTATTCACATATATTTCTTATAAATTGAAATATAATAGATTCTAATTTATAAAAAAAAAGAAAAAAGAAAACGATAATGAACATCTTTAAATATTAAATTACCGCAGTTTAGCTTCTTGTGATCAGTTTATGCATGTGACCATAGCAACCTAAAATTATAAAGTATTATGAGAAAAACGGAGTAAATATATCATAAAGCAAACCTCGAGACAATTCCAGACACTATAAAGCAATAATGCGAGATCGTGTCAAGATTGTCTGCGGGGTAATCCTGGTTAGAATCAAACATTGCGATTTATTTGATTCTAACCAGCTTTGGAAAGAGAGACGTCATTCTATCTATATTTTGATATATAGTAAATAACTGGCACAAAATATATTATTATCCAATTTTATAAAGATATCTAAAAAAACTTTATATGCCACTTGTGATAAACACTCTCTCCCAACAGTGGCCGAGTAGATAAAACCACTGAATTCTGAGTATTAGTCGTGGGTTCGTGCCTCTCTAACAGGCTGGTCATGTTAGAATAGAAAACTGCTTTATTTTTACAAAGCTACGAAATGTACAGCAAACAAGGCAATAAAACAATTAAATCAACTGTTTCAAATAGCTAAAGTCAACTTCAATTTAACAATATAGAAATGATTCCTAACAGTCATATGGCGTTTTCCAGTTTTATTCACATTTGAAACATCTAAATAAGGGTCAATTTTCCATAGAAAATTCTTCCAGGAGGCATCACCCTTGGCAGATTACCCACATGACGCATTGCGGTATACAGAAACAGCAATTAAAACTCACTGAAAGAGCAAATTTTTCAAAACAATGAGTTTTCAGCTGCACGAAACATGAACGAAAACGTGCGAACACAACAATATACGACCTTACCATGTAACTGATAGGAATCGTGACACAACATGACAATGCTGACAATTTTTTTGTTTTTATACTATTTCATGTCTAACTTTTCCCGAATTCCGAGAGAAGTCGGACATGAATATTCCCCAGTTTCTTCTAAATTTTTAAAACTATGTAAGAACTTTCTTTTTCGGATACCAGTGTTATCCTTGCCATCACTACGAAGAATGTGTTATAAAAGTAGAGAAAGATGGAAAAATAGAGAGAGAGATCGGGAATATATATCATATGAAAAACAAGGGAGCAATATTTTAACATTTGTCGGAACAACGGAATAAGCGTATTGCAGGACACCAAAGAAAGTGAAATACAGAAGATCGACAGCTTTAGCCGTCTTAACTTCGGATAAAAATTACCAACCAAATGGGACAAACTGAAGCTTTTATTTTTACCGTAAAGAGAAAGAATTTTATTCTTGTAGGAAGCGATGTATAATAAAAACATGTAATACTGTAAGTGCAATACAAAAGCGTATATAGTGTCAGTAATAAGTGACATCGATAAATAAAAACAAACGATTAGAGTTCTCATAGTGATAAATACTAGAAAATTAAAGAAAAAACAAACAGAATTAAAATGGAAATTACTGTCAAATGTACAAATGGAAATTACGTTCAAGAACTACATAAAATTTAAATATGAACGAGCAATATTTTATTGACATCGTCAGAGTGTTGGGCTGAAATTTTTAATTATAGTTTTAAATTTATTTAATTTAAAATATATGCTTTCCACATTCAAATTTCTAGTGTCTTGCCCATGCATGTACATCATACTTTTTCTTTAGCAATCGAGTCGTGCCGGTTATCTATCCAACTCCTTTTGGGGGTAGAAGATTTGAATTTAAATAACATGACTTCAGTTTGCATCAGTTTACATACAGTCAATCGAGACTACTGCCATTACGCTTTCCATATCTGGTTTCTGCTTTTATCTATTCAACTCCATTCTCGAGATTAAGGAGGGACAAACAGACATACGAACGGACGACAATTAGAATATATACGTCTACAATTTTTTCAAATTGCAGTCCAATATATACTTTATTTGGCTGTCTGGCTTAGTCCGATTTTTGTAAACCACTAGAAGTGATTTGATTCTATTAAATGTAGGATAGGATTTATTAATTTCACTTCTTTGAAGTGTTTTTGGAAGTGTTAGCTATTGATATTTCTACATTAATAAATGTTTAATTAAACATTGGATAAGGTAAAATTAATATTTAATTAAAACTTGACATTAAAAAGAAAATCTTAAGTCGAACCCTTGGCTCCTAACTGAAATTTATCATAAACAATAACTAAGCCTGTACTTGTAGTCTGTACAGTAATCTTAGCATAAATTAGTTAAACCAGGATATCGTGACACACTCATAAAAAATCATTCGAATTATTTAAATTAAATTTTAACCTGCCTTTTGGCTATGCTAGAAAATATTACACTCAGCTCCGAAACATACTAGCTTATAGGCGTGTTTTCGTGTGTCTATCAAGTTTTGTTTAACCGAAACGATTTTTGTTATAGCGTTTTCGTGTCTTGTCTTTCCGTTTTATCACATTGAACAGAAATTAGCATTTCGGTAGAAGAAAACTAAAAGGTTGTGGATAATTCTGTTTGCTAAAGAATAAACAAAGAATTCTGTTTGCTTCGAGAAACAGTATAAACTGGAAGTGATGACCTAATGCATAGCGAAAACAACTAGTATTAACTAAACGAAAACACGTTTTACCTGTTATACATTTAATAGTTAACTGAACTTTCCGTAAAATACTGTATTTTTACGTACTCTTTTGCTGATATATTTAACATTTTTATTTCATTGGAAAAATCGCTACAAATATTTAACTCGATATACTCAACCTTCAGGTAATTATTTGTTAGTAAATTAAAAGAATTACTATACGTATTGTACATATAAAAAGTAGTTTTTATAGCTTAATTTAATGGCGAGTTAAATACAATATCTCTTTCAAAAGTGTTTAACCCATATATCATATGATCGCATTACATTCTGATTAAAAAATTTCCGAATGTGAAATTAGTATAATTCAAGCACTGAAATTTCGGTATAATTCACAAGAAGATTTTGACTTTAAAATGACATTTAACTTTAAAAGCTAAAGCGCTAAATAAAATGTACAGTACTTTGTATTCTACGCTCATAAAAGTATAAAATAAATTTGAACGCAAAGTTATCGAATCTTAATACTGCATATTGAGAGCAAAATGAAAAAAGCCAATCTATCAATTAGAAATATTTCCATATATTTTAATTTTCTCAAAGCTGTTTCGATATCATATTATTGTCATATTAGACACTCGAAAGAGGTTTTATTTTACCATCTAATCCATTTTGAATCTATAGAATGAAACTCATTTCTAGTCGAGAAACCTCTGCATTATTTTGAGTTCGAGATATACAAATCATTTCCCATTCTATGCGGAAAATTTTATCCGGATTGATTTAACTATCAGTATTAATTTGGCCATTGTAGAGATTTGATTTTCACTACTTATTTAATCCTGTATTCAGTGGATGAATATTAGCTATATTTTATTTTTTTCTGTTCTGTGGGCACTAACTTGTAAGAGGGCTATTATATCAAGCCCACCATTGGTTCAGCCAAGCCTACAATGGGGCGGCTGGATGGTGAGGGACGGAGTCTAACATAACCCGGACGGACTAACTGTTGAAAACGTCCTATTTTTTGACTCGTCCGGATTCATTCTCAGGTCCCCTATACTGTAGACGGATGAAATACAATAAAATTCAAGTAACAAATAGTTGATAAGCAAGGTGGTAAAGGCGCTAGTTTACAGCTTTGGGAATCCAGATTCGAATCCAGTTGGTTCAGAAATTTTAATACTTATGTTGACCAGGATATGCCAAGCTCCGTCTCTCACCGACCAAACAAAATACAATGACTAATTAGTCCCTGCGGAGTTGAGAGTTAAAAAGACGTTCATGCAATGTGACAATATATTTATTATCGATATAACGTTGAAGAAAATTAACTTTTAAATTATTATAAATGATATCGTTAAATTTTAATTTAAAATAATCAATAAACGTAATAAGATAAAACATAATACAATATAAATTGATGATAATACCCAAGTGATACAATAAAATCAACTCCGAATTCAGTGTCACGCGAACATAGTCGCGTGACATTGAATCAAATAACTTTGTCCTTTATATTTTCCGGCAAATAACTTTGATCTTGAGTGTGTCAGCACTTAAGGTCAGTTATGTGATCTTGAAAAATTCAGTTGTTCTAATTTTATGTTTTATATAAAAATTTGTACAAATTTATTGCCGAAAGTTACTTTACCGGTTATTTACATTCTTGTCATACACACAGTTTAAAAATGTTAATAGGTGAAACTGAAATTGCAGTAATGCTTAAATCTTTTATGAACATTTCGTATGTAGAATTAAAAACGATTAAAGATATCAAGGAAATTATACGATAGTTTGTAAACAAATATTGATAGCGAAGGAAACAAAATGTCAGATAATCAACAAATATGGCTTGACTATTTAGATATATAAGTTATATAAAACGAGTTAAAAATAAACAAAGATTAATAATAAAGCTAATTGAAGAGTTCACGTTTGCGTGTAATCTATCACTGCATAGAACGTGTTAGGGAATTGCTTGTCGTATATAAATTCGATCGTATTGTTAATCTAATTTGAAGTTCTGAGAAAACATAATGAAAAACATGTCTTTATATTTAAACTGTCACGTCATCCCATCAATGTCGCAATTTGCTTTCATTTAACTTTACTACTTTATCTGTTAGAAGCTTTTGTAAATTTCATCCAATATATTCTGATATCTTTTTTATCCAATGACTCTCTTGAATTTTTCGAAATTACTAAGAATTGAGTCATTTTTCAATAAGGGAAATTTTAAAATATTATTCCATTACTAAGTTCGAGGCTGTACTTGAAATAGTAATGGTTTCTATCTGAAATAATCTATTTTGACATTTCCAAATATCAAAATTTTCTATGACTTGCTCGGTTGATCATAACTTTATAATTTTGTAAATTAAAATAATAGAAATGTTTATTTATTATTTATTTATGAAAGAAATATATTCTTTTATGATATGAAACCTTGTTTTATTAGCATTGGATGTAGAAAAATGTAGAACATTTCAAATCTTGAAATCATTTTCAACAATCGAAGTATCATGCTTTCTATTTCACGCGAGAAACTTTCAGTCTCTTCACTTGATTTTTTATGCTTTTAATTTTTGAAAGTGTGCTGACACGCTATTATTAATAAGATAATTAGCGACATATTGCGACAATAATGCCATTTGGTGCAATATAACATGACGTTAACGTGTTGCATTTTCAAATTTTTAAATGGAAATCTAGTCAGCCATTATGCACATTGTTGTAGTAGATCTTTAGATATAGATATAAATCATATAAATGTTGTTTAATTAATGATGATTTCTTTTCCATTCTTAAGAATTCATTTTGTTTTACTTTTACGAATGGGATTCCCAGAATTATAACTTATATAATATTTAATTCTACGGATGTATTTATTTTTGCAGAGTTTTAAGTTTATCTAATTCTATAATACTGTGTTCAAAATGACTACATTAATATGAAATACTAAAAATAGCATGTTTGAAAGTAATAGCGTAGTCTAGCTTATTTACAGTAATTAAGATAAATTTTATACATTAAACATAAAAATAAAAAAAATGAACAATTTAAATAAAGTATATATAGTATTTATAGTATATATAAAGTATATAAATAGAAAATTCAAAACTAAAGATATAAATTAAATAATACTACAGATTTTTACTTCAATTATCACTTTTTACTTCAACTTGAAAACATAAAAATATTGATTTTGAAACAGATATTTGGGCTGCAATTTGAAAAAATGATAGACCTGTAAATTCTTACTATAGTCCATCCGCTCGTCCGTCCGACTGTTTTTCATTAATCTCGAGAACGGAGTTAGATAAAATACAGACCAGATATGGAAACCAGGGGCAAGAGGCCCCGATTAACTATATACGTACGAAGTTCCAATGCAAATCGGAAGTTACGTTACTTTAATTCAAACATTTTCTCCCTAAAGATGTTAGATAGATAGACTGTATAGTTAAAGGAAACATATGATGTACGGGGGCAGTCATTACTCATTTGAGGTGGAGAGCATATACTTTAAATTAAATAAATTAAAAATATTATTAAAAATTGCATCCCGGCATTGTGACGGTGTCACAATAAATAATTGCTTTTTATATTTAAAAAATTATATATTAACATTTAGTAATTAAAATTATTTAATTAATTTACATGAAATTATTACTTTCACTCTTATTTTCTAATTAAAATTTCTAATAATTATCTGTCAAAAAATTTAATTCCGATTTCTTTTGTGATAAAAAGTTAGCAATCATATATTTATTTGATTTTAATCATAATGATTTTTGATGGGAAGCGACACAATATTGTATTACTCTCTTTAAATTTTAGTATCCAACAAATTGTCAAATGAATTATCAACAATTCGGTAGTTAATATTACTTTACCAGTAATAACTAACAGTTTATTTCATTCGTTAGTGCCTCTTACTTGGTTTAACTTTCTTTCATATTTTATTATTTGATTATGAAATATAATATCAATAATGATTAGATGGTTAAGCAGTTTCTTATATTTTAATTTAGAACATTAAAGAACTTTTTAAAATCTGTTTTTTTCCCTTCATTTTAGAGTTTCAATGAAAATGGGAGAGTTTAAAATTACGGTTAGTTTTTAAAGTTTTAGAAAGTTAAACGAAGAAATTTACTGTTATATTTTTAGATACCGAAAGATCGTAATTAAAGTACTCCTGTTCAACGCTTGTAGAGAGAATATTTATCAGGGAAATGCAACCAAATCTGATGTGATGACATTTTACGACAAGCAGAAGATAGTTCTATACAAAAAAAAAAAAGAACAAAAAGAAAGTGGTTGCAAAACTCACTATTATCACACTAACTCTACGCACTGCAAACAACAAAATAAGCAGTTTTATATGTGAACTTAAAACGCTTGGTTTATCGAGGACATGTTACAATTGAAAGAAACTATCACACTGCACGTGATAGTTTCTTTCATCATAAAAGATAAATTTATAGGCAGCCGTTGAAAAAACTGTTCATCGCCTTCAGGTTTTACTTTCAGAATGGAGAGATACATTGAAAGATCCAAAAATCAGCTATATTCTCAGATATCCTAAACTTGCTGAGGATTAGAGAAACTAGCTACTTTAGCGAAATGGCTAGTTTCTCTAACAGTTAATAATGACAAGTTATCAATTTCATATTTTAATGACTCCAGTTGAAATAAAGTAATAAAATATTTTTTAAATTCTCGATATTTATTCATAGAAACGGAATTCATCGATGTTCCGAAAAGAGGAAGTATAATTGTTTCTTTGATAGGAAAAAGCAACAACGCAATATCTGGACAATCTGCCATAGGAAAGGCACCTCCCAAAAAGACTTTCTACCACAAATTTCCTTATTTTGGTGTTAGATACTTGAGGAAAACGGAAAATTTCACGTGGCCAGCCCGTTTATCAGGCACCAGCGATAAGTTTTCGGTGATTTTTATATACGGATCCTCTGTATATTTATGCCTAGGGCTTTGCCGGACAAGTTAAGGCATAACTACAGGAACAGAACAAGATATTAATATGCTTATGAACTCTTCGTGCTATGTTTGTTTAAGAGTTTCCTGATTATGTGAGATGTGTTTTGTTTATTATTATTATTATTTATTTTTTAACTTGTGACTCTTAACATTTCAGTAAAGTGCTTTCTTCTGTAAGCAGTTATAATTAATTTTTCATTCGTCTATATCAGTATGTTCTGCTGAAACTTCACATACCGTATGTTGAATATAGTATATTTTTAATAATAAAATTCACAGCGAAACAATTGTAAATTAAAAAATCGCAAAGCTATGACAAAGAAATAATAATTAGCCAATACTTATTTATCGAATTTTAGAACTATAATGATATTATTTTTTTATTATTGCGTGTAGATAGTATTTTTGGAGGTTCATATGGAAGTGATTTAGAAAACAGATTGGAAAAAGAAGTAGATTTATTGAAGGAAAGAAAACAGCACATCGATCAAGCGTATTTTAAATGGAAACAAGGTCATGTTATGGTGAAACAAGGCTGTGCTCAATTGGGATACGCATTGAAAAAATGGAAAGATTTGTTAGATATCGACTTAAGGTATAACCAGAGTTCTGAATATAAATTTATAATATATATTTTTTAAAGTTAAGATTTCGCTTAGCCTTTTTATTAAATAACGAAAGTTTTATTGTAAAAATTGAAATGATTGATTAAAAGATGTTAGTTTGAAGTAATAAAAAACGTTTTAAAAGTTTATTGAGTAAGTGTTTTAAAAACTTAAATTTTAGATTAATAATGATTTTTCTTGTAAAGCGATCACGAACGGAGATATTATGAAGCCGCAGAAGTTAGAAATTATTTATTGGCTGCTACTCAGAATATACAGGGAGCACAAAGATGCTTACCAAATGTTAGTTTTCCGTATTGTGCTCCCGAAGAATTAGAAAATTTAAATAAGGTCAGTAGTACAGAATTTTTACTCTATTTTGATAAGAAATGAACGTATAACATATAAATAATAACAAGAAAATTTATACTTCTATCAAGAAACAGATTATGATACGTGCAAATGATAATTCATTAATAAGATAGTCTAAATTTATTTCTGTTTTAAAATAAATAAATAAATAGTTTTAAACAATAAATTATATTGCTTTTATAAAAGAATACAAGTTCATCAAATATAAAAGAAAAAAATCAATGCTCTGTAGAAGTTTTTCGTTATAACTTCAATCTGAAAACCAATATGAAACAAAATATTGATTATTGACTTTGTGATTTTTACTAATGTTTTATATTGATCGATAAATAGATATAGGTTCTAATTAAACCTAAAATGGAAACACTTAATTTAATAATAGAAAGAAATCGAATTGCTAATTACACAATACGATTTTTTATCACTGAAGGTGATAAAAAATCATAAAACCATAAAAGGTGTATATAAATAAATATAATATTATAATTTTATATATTACAATATAATGCCATATTTTTAAATATTCATAGTTATTAATTTTAAAATGAACAATTAAATATATTCGTAAGAGCTAGGACGATTGAAGTTAGTGATTTTTAATTCTTGTATGAAGATAATTGATTTATAGAGAGATACAATATCATTTTTTTCAATGTGCCAAGTATAAACGGCGATAATTTATGATATACTCGTTCATCACGTTAATCTATTATTATACTAATAAAACCTAGTTTAAAAATGTATGCGTGCTTCTAAATGAAAGGCGAATGATAAAGTTCTGTGTTAATATTTAGATTATTCGAGTAATGATTCTAACGTAAAATCGAGATAAAATAAGTTAATGGTTTTGTTTTTTCTAACGTATTATTTAATTATTATTTACATATCTGACTTACTGGAAAAATATTTATTTTTTGAAGGCAATTACGTACATTTTCACTGACATGCAAATACCAGAAAGACATAAACACGCGTTTGATTTTTACAATAGAACGTATAGAAGAGCTGGAGCATTGAAGCAGTGGTTCGAACAGGTAAAATTTTAATTGTTGTTTTCAAGATTTTAAAAATTAATTCAATGTTTGTTTATTTAAATTTTGTTTTTTTCCGTAAATTTAAAACAGTAACTGAATATTTACTTAAATCATTATAAACACCATTCGTGATTTAATAAACTATGCTTTTTAATCATTAACAGAAAAATGAATGGAATTGTTAATAAATGCATTGTTTGTTAAAAACTTATAAACAGCTGAAGATTTCTAGAGATGGGCGAATATAACTTTTTTCGAATTCGAATATTAACTAGATTTCGAACATTCGAATATTTTGAATACTGAATTTAATTACCTTATATAACTTAGTTAATAATTTTCAAATATGTAGTGTTATTTAGAACTTATAAACCTAATAAATATTAATACTAATATTTATATTTAAACTTTTATTTATTTCTATATATTAATAAATCGATAGAGTAAAAAAAAAAAAAATGTTAGATTTTAAGAAAATAAACTTTTTATTTTTAAATTTTCGAAATTTTTTATACTGACTTTGAGCTTTAAAGTAGCGTTTTTTAAAGATATTTTTTAGTCAACTACAATGGAGCAACAAAGAATAGTTTTCATTTTCACTAACTGCAGATAATTTAACGACGAGACACAAAAATTAATAAAATTTCTAATGAAGTAGAAATTAATTAAATTATAAATTGATTAAAATTATAATTAATAAGATTCGAAATCTTGAATATGCGAATAGGCCTATTCGGGTATTTGCAGATAATATTCGTCCATCTCAAGTTATTAGTGTTTATGAAATTTAAAAACGAGATGCAGTATATTAATAAGATTTATTATAGTTAGAAAACTTTTTATCATCTAAAAAAAATGAAAATATGATAATTTCTTAGAATATATTTTGCATAATTAATATTACGTATTACAAATATCTGATAGTAAGCTTTCATACTGCCTGATATTACTACACAAAACACTAGAAATTATTTGGAAATTGTGTCCGTTTTATTCAGGTTGAAATAAAGTTTATTATTGAGAGAATTGATGGCATCAGCTGTAATTCATTATTAATAATATAGGCATAAATCTATAAATAATTAAAACGCAGTGTTTAAAAATTTTACACACTGCACAAATGATTTTAACTGAAAAAATGGTAAAATAAACAATAAAATTTTAAATTTTAAAACTAAATTTAAAAATATAGATAAAGTATTAAAAAGTACTTTAATATTAAAAGTTTATTATCATTCAAATATATTAAATTTTGATTTATTAAAATTTGAAAAAAAGTATATTGAATTTAATAAATTAATTGAAAAAATACTAAAAGTTATCATTATATTGTTATACAGTTATCATTATATTATTAACATTAATTATGATGATAATACTTTAACCGTAATTAAACAGCGTGATTTTGTTTATATTTAACACATGAATTATTAAAAATAATCTGAATAAAATCGAAACGACAGGAACGCTAGCTGTGGCAAAAACGTGAATTACACTAACACAATTGTTTCAAATATCGAATTTCAGTAGTCGCTCTGCTTCTCTACAACGATGTTGTGATTTCGCGAAATTATTTATATTTATTTGAAGTGTGAATTATTTTCATGATTCTATCATGAATATATTTTACCGAAAAGTTATTCCTAGGTTTAGAAAAATATTAATTAAGGCTATTCTGCCTAATGGGTAATTGTGCTGCTGTATCGGATTCAGAACCCGAGACTCCAGATATTTATACAACTTGTAGATGTCATAATTTGCCAAATGATGAGACATTTAACTGTGATTGCCAGGTATTGGATACTACAATATCTAAAGACTTAGCCGAAGTAAGTGAAGATTGCAAAAACAAATCCGTCCAGTTACGAAGAGAAAGGATTAATTTAATAAGAATGAAAGTTAAAGAAATAACGGGAAAAGATGTAGAATTTGACACAGGTAAGTTAATTATAAATTTATTTATGAATGGCACATAATATTTTAGAGATAAACAAACTGGTTTTTAACTCGTTGATTATATTTGAGTTGTACCACTCGCTAACGAGCCGTTGTAGTTAATCTCTTTCTAAACAGAATTCGATAGTATTTTCATTGATCTCGCTTACATAACAGAGTTTATATAAAAAAAATAATAATATTGAAATTTGAATAGGAAAAAAGATTTCATATAAAGCAATTCGCTCAAATTATTATACGTTATATAATTTGTTGGATAAAAGATTGAACCACAAATAAATTGATAATATTTTTCAGCAATTTAATCATCGAACGTAAAATAAAATATTGAAACAATATTATTTAAAAATAATAATGTTATAAAAGAGACTAAAATCAGGAAGTATTCACAATTAGTTTGCTTTACTACTTTAATTTTATGCTATTTATATTTTCATGAATTGATTTCTTTCACAAAATTTACGTTCTGTTTTTGTAAGGGAAGGTTTCGGTTCTTAAAATGTAATAGTTATTATAATGTTAATGGAAAAAAATTATATGTACGCAACTTAAATATTAATAAATAAGCAGAATATAAGTATTAATAATAAATAAACTATAATTATACTTTATAAAATTTATATTGGTTGTATTAAGCATTTTTTTTTTTATTAAAAACATGTTTTAAAATGCATGTGTTTATTGTACAATCACGAAGTTTTAGCGTTTCGTGTGTAGCTTGTAAAATTATATGTACCGCCCAATAAAATTTTTTAATAGTATCGTTTTTTTAATGCCTAAATAATGCTTTAATGCTTTAGTAATGGTTAAATTTTTAAACGAAAAATGAAATAATGTGATAAAGTTTGAGTAATTTTAGTGATGAAAATTTTTTAAAAGATAGAAAATGTTTAGAAATGTATAATTAATTGTTAATTTGCAAAATATTTTTATTTAAAATTTATATTATTATTTTAATTTTAATTGAATGTGTTTAATACATTTTTATCGTTGTAAATTAATTAATTTTTTAACATAATGTTCTAAATAAGAGTTCATACCGTTCTTTTAAAAAATATCATTAAGTGAGTTAATGATGAGTAAATAATTTTTATTCATACAAATTCAGGTTTTAATCATTTGAAATGCTTAACAGTATTTATATATTTGAAAATTTATACTTATAATACTTTTATAAAACTTACTAAAATTTAAAAATTTCCATATGGTATGCACAAATCTTAATTATATACTATTATTATAATTAGGGAAAATATAGACTATTAAAATAGCACTCATTTAAAGACTTAAAAATCGTCAAAAATTAACATAATAACATTTATTTTTATAATTTGCTCTATTTTAAATTTTTTAAAAAATGAACATTCTGTTGAAAACAGCGAAAAACGATTTTTTTTTCTAATTAAATAATGTCTTAAGAAGTTATTGTGCGTGTCTTTGTATACATGATGTCACTAAAGGTAACCAAGGAAACAAATAGGCTTGCTTTAATACGCTTTTCGTGAGAGAAAATAAAAAAAGAAATATTCTGTTAATATCAATAAAAATCAATAAGTAGTACTGTTGTGAAAACGTTTGTGGTGAGCAGAGAAAATAGCGAATAAACTTATCGCTATCCTTCAAAGAAAATAATTAAAATTAAATGGATTTTAGTAAAAAAAAAATTGCGTAGTGTTATTTTAATTTATCATATTTCGAATAATTTTGCTAGTTAGTTATTTAAAATTATATTAATTAGTGTATATTATAACTAAAAATCTTGAAATATTAAATAAATCTCCATCTCAAATTAGTAGTGTCTAGCCCCTGTACATCACACTTTCCTTCAGCGATAGAGTCGTGCGGTCATCTATTAACTGCTTTCAGGGGAAAAGATTTAAAGTGAAATGACGTAACTTCCTGCTTGCACCGGAAGTTAGTATATAGTTAATCGGGGCCTTCAACCTCTAAGGTTTCCATATCTGGTTTCGTCTTTCATCTATCTAATTCCTTTCTCGAGATTAAGGAATGATAGGCGGACGGAGGGACGACAGTGGGAATATATAGGTTTACAATTTTTTTCAAATTTCAGCTCAAAAATATGTGGTAAAATAAATTTTTGTGTTTTTAAATATATTTTAAAATTTCTTTAGTCTCATATTAAGTTTGATAAAAAGTTCGAATAAATTGAATTATTTCCATTTTTATTCTGATTTTTTCAGTATTTTTTTTTTCTATACAAGATATTTCATAAAAGTAAACTTTTATTCGAAGTTAATTTCACGCTTTTCAGTTAACAATATATAAATTTGTTATGATGAAAAGTAAATTCGAAAAGAATAACAGGGTAGATAGGTCAAGGCTTAATAAGAAAAACAACTACTTAAAGTTAATTTTAATATTAATCGATTTAACTCTAAATTTTATAACTAGTATTCGGTAAACTAGAACATTGTGTCCACAGTGAATACTCGTTCCATGAATAATTTAAAATTGAGTGCTCAATTTTAAATTATTCATTTTAAATTACAGTAGAGACTCGTAAATCGGAACCCCGGTAATCGGAATCGCCGGTAATCGGCACGATTTTCAGTGGGACTGTGTCGTGCTGAATCGAACGTTTTTGATACTAAATATACTTCTAAAGTATAATTTTCATGCTTTTATATTCTTCAATATATTTATTTTGTGTACAAAATGCAGAAATAATTTTTAACGATACGATAGCCTCGATTATTATTATAAAAATTTTCGTTAGGCTTAAAATCGACGAAAATTCAACACGAAGCGACACGCAACGGAGAAAAATTCAACACGAAGCGACACGCAACGGAGAAAAATTTGAACATCGGACAGGTTAATATATTTATTCGTACATAATGGGTAATCGGAACAAATCCCTAATCTGAACAACCCCAGTCCCCAATTGATTCCGATTTTCGGTTCACTACTGTATTTGTTGAAAACAGCGAAGACAATTTTTTTTTAGTTATAAATAGTTTTAGCATACAGTTATGCTAACTTTATGCTAAAACTTTTACGCCAATGTGAAATATCAGGAAAAATAATTAATTACTTTGTTTTAGCCATTATTATTAAAGTTATATGCATATATATATATATATATATGTATATAAGCCTATAATGTATATTTCTGCAGCATGCATTGACCTGTATTTGCATTATTTTCTATATCTTAGCTTATTTTACATATTAAAAATCTTTTAGGAAAATACTTTTTAAGAAAATATTGATAAGCTATTAAGCTTATATATCCTTCTGGTTATCTTAAAATTTTAATTTAGTAAATAATTATTAATAATAATACAATTCAGAAATTCCAGTTTAAATTAATGTATTTTAGAATCATATTAATTTATATCGTCATAATTTCCAATACAGTACTTGTTTTGAACGGCTTGAACGATTCAAAATACTTTGAAGAAAAAAGCACAAATATTCTTGAAAAGTGTTAATTTATATTTTGATTTATATTTAAAAGTCTATTTATAAGCATTTCATATTTTGTATGATAGAATTTTTATATTCTGTATGTTAGTCTACCTGACGTTCTCTGCGACGTCAATCAATTTAAAACGTGAGATAATCATCCATAATGTCAACGATTGTGCCATTTCTGAAGATATCGTGCTTCCTGATATGTTTACAATAAGAAACATTATATTATATCTATGATATTACATCAAAGGGCAAATTATTTAATCTCAGAAAGGGAATTAAAGATTGTAACGTCCTTGCAAATACGAAAGATTTGCCGAATTGTTTATAAAACACCCTTTTACGCAGCAAGAAATTCCGATTTGAATCGATCAGGGATATTATTGATAAAATTGAAAGAAGGAAAATGTCGGAAGTGTAACTTTCTTTCTTTCCCTAAACTGCAATTGGTTGATCCAATTGCAAATTAAACCCATCGTAATGAGTAAAATCAAGACTCATTTTATAGATTATATGTTGGAATCTTGCTAAAAATTCAAAACTTGTATCTTCGAATTAGATTGTAATTTGGTTGTACCAAGTTTATTTCATATCTTTTTAATTGTTTGAAAAAATCAAGTTAAAAAATTTGTTTTTTGCTCGAACCGTTACAGATTGCAGAATTTGAGAGAAAAATGTATTTTTTGAAGGGCTAATAACACAGAAAACTTTTAAAATGGCTTGAGTCATCGTAAAATAACACCTGAAAATCAGTTTTTGTGTTATTATTCATTCTGCTCTGTCGGAAGTAAAAAGAAAAGAAATCAGTTTTAATTATCTGGATATCACCCCAAAATTTTAGTATTCGGGTGAATTTAAGAATCTTCCGAGACAATATATTAACAGATTAAAGAAGGCCACAGGGGGCTATTTTACGCTAAAACGGAATTATTTTCTGAAAATAGAGGTACCTTTTGTGTTTTAAAATATGTTTAAGAGAATTCTGTATAGTTTGCATTTTTGTTATAGCAAAGTAATGAGTATTGCGTACGTGTACTTGAATTTTGTTTAATTATATCATTTTGATAATGATTTAGCCCAAGGAAATTGCTTAAAATATTAAGTCAGGGGAATCGCAATAAAATAGCTTGTCCTTTGAGATCTTAAAATAAACATAATTTTTATTTCTTATATCTCAGAAATTTCATTGCAAGTTTTACAATTAATATATTTTATTTCTATAACGAATAGCATCATCATACAAAGGCTGTATATGATCGGTTTCAAATTTTTATATTACGGCAATTCCAGATAGCAGTATTCATATTTTTCATTAAATTATTTCAAAGTATTTAGCTCTTTTTTATAATATACTAAAATTTCTTTATAATCATTATATTTTATTGACTTTAAAAATGAATAACAACTGTAAAATTCTGTTAAAATCATTACTATTTCGTTTAATATCTCGGGATGGGGCAATGATTAAAAACCGAAATTTGACATTGATGCTATTAAAATTTGGTAGTTATGGATGAAGGGGTAGGGAGATACATGTCATATCTCGAGTAGGGTCGGACTTATGAAAATTTTACTCATTATTGGAAGTCACAATATTTTTAATAACCCATCTTCACCCTCAAAATTAAGCCTTTTGCCTTTTTATAATAATTAATAACATATAATTTATTTTTAATAAAATCTCATAACGGATGGCGCCACACACAATTTCATTTTAAATAATTATTAACAAAAAAAAAAGAAAGGAATTAATAAAAATATGCATCTGGTAAATTTAGATTTTGTACTTGAAAATGTTATACGAAGAGAGACTAAGGCTGGAGCAACATAACTTTTAGAGAAAGAAGTCCGACAAAAGAGTATTTTGCAAACTTTCTCGTTGAAGAAGAAAAGTTATGCAACTCGTTACTGGATTTTTAGTAATTTGCAGATATTCTTTGTTGCAATATTTTATTTCTTTGCCAGTCTAGTTTAATTTATTGGAAACTTCTGTTTGATAACAGTAAATAGTTTTGATGATAGCTATTGATGGGTCTTATTTTTTGATAACCTGTTTTTATAGTTTTGTTATTATGGTTTTAAAGTTTTATCATTTTATAGTTTTATTTTATTATATTATGATTGCTGTGCATTTCACTAAACCTTTTCTTTAAAGTTGCACGGATGTATGGATTGAATATAGAAATTCAACACATGGCGATCTGCCTAGGGAGAGTTTCTCTCGGGAGAAATTTCTATGGAAAACTGACCTCTATTTAAGAATTAGACACATGAAGAAACCCGGAGAATTCCCAGTGGCAAGAAACCGGGAAACGGATCTATTGTTCGATGGTTTTATCCAGGCAGGCACTAGTGGCCTCTTTGAAGTTGATGTAACTATTGTTAATGATTTTTATATTTAAAGAGCCAAAAATAGCTTGTTTTCAAGCTATTTTTCGTAGAATTTAAAATTTATGCAAAATGGTTTTTGGTATCTAAATCCTGTCAATAAAATTTTTGAAAACTTAGATTACTGATAATAAACAATTAGGTCGTAAATTTTCATTTTTTTAATCACTTTTCTTGAATAAAGAGTATCAGTGTTTCGTTTCTATTGTTTTCGGCCCCGTTTCTTTTTCTATGCAAGGTTAAAAAGGTTATATAGATGTGTTATGATATTTCTGTTGGCACTCTAAGTACAGTACATCCATAAACGATGTAATATTCACATCTTTAAACAAAAATATACTGATACTTATATTTATATAAAAATATAAAACTATTAAACATCTGAATTAAATTAAGTTTGTTTTCAAATCAATTTATAGCTGAAAAATTTATCGAAAATATGTTAAAAAATAAGTAAAGAAATAATCATTGCAAACACCTGAACGTTTTGCGCCTTTCTTATAAAATCATTTATTTTGATTTTAAAGTTTTTTGGTCTAAAATATTTTCCTTTATTTATCAGCATAAGATTTTAGACTTTACTTTTAATTACATTTCATAAATGCTGAAAATAAAATTCTAAAATAATACTTTTCTTATTATTTAAATTAAAAACACGAAAAGATTATTGATAAGTAAATTAGTTTTATTAAATATTTTATTTATGAAAAATTGATAACTTAAATTTGTAAGATGGCTCTCAAGTTAACAAGAAGGACAAGTACAAATATTTGAATATAGTTAAAAAGATTTAATGTTAACAATAGTATTGTTATATTCAACAATAATAATCTTTACAGCAGATAAAAAAATATAAAAATTATTAAAATTTGGTAACTTTTTTCCCTACTCAGTTATACTTTCCCTCTGTTATATATAACAGAGGGAAAGTATGGCAATCGGTCAAAAATTGACCCTTCCCAGATTTTTTTATTTATTTTTGGACTCGGACCTAGAAATGTCGAGAAATGCAAAGAAAAAACAAACAAACAAAAAAAGAAATTGGGGGTTTTTCCGCATAGTTGAATGTTAGTGTGTATGGGGGACAGGATTTTATTCATCCATTTTGAATGTTAATAACTCCCGTCTTGTGTTGTAAATTTCTGAAATTTTGCAAGGAGGTTTGTGTATTAGGGGATTGATGCTATTAAATTTTGGTGGTTATAGGTGGATAAATGAGAAGATAGAGGGGTTCGTGCGTCATATCTCGGGCAGGGTCGAAACTAATGAATATTTTACTTGTTATTAGCATTTACAATTTTTTTTTTTTTTTTTTTTGTAAAACTTATCGCTACTCTCAAAGTTGAGCTTTTTGCCGTTTTATTATAATTAATTTTACTTTTAAATAAAATATCATAACAAATGGCGCTACAAGCAGTTTTAAACATTTTTGCCGGAAAAGTTAAATAAACTCGTTGCTGGATTTTAAAAAATTAAACGAGAAAACAAAATTTAATAAAAATACGAGCAATTATTTATTGTGACATCGTCACAATCCTGGGTTGCAACTTTTCGTCACAATGCTCTCAATTTTAGTAGTGTCTTGCCCCTGTATATCGCACTGTTAACAATAGAGTAATGCCGGTCATCTAACTCCGTTCAAGAGAAAATTTTAAAATTGAAATAACATGACGTCTGGTACAAATCGAAAGTCGGTATATAGTTAATCTGGTCTTGAGTTTCGTCTTTATAACACTGATTTCCATATTAAAGAAGGACAGACAGACAAACAGAGGAACAACAGAGAATTTATAGGTCCCAAAATATGAGTTTATCAATATGGAGAAGTAATTTTATAATAAATAACACTTCCGAATTATTGAAATGTTAAATACAAAATTTTTGTTTTTAGTAATAGTTCTTTAACAGAAGAGAATACGAGAAAGTTGTTATATAAGAATTCGTTTGTAACAAAGACTTAAGTAACAAGTTCTACTATATTTTAATGAAGTGTTTTTTATTATTATTTTTAAATAGTTAATCTGTGTATTCGGTTTAAATTTTATCGATTTCTTTATGTTAATTCATAGATCTTTCTCTTCAGCGTAAGAATATTATTAAGCACTTCGAATTCGAATGTAGACTAAATGTTCATATTTTTATGATGAATTTTCCAGGTATTCAGTTCGAATTAGTTGTATTTATTTATTATAATAAATACAACTAATCCGACAATTATTTGAAATATCAAACGAACAGCCGGATTCCTTTATCAGGGTATTATTAAATATAATCTAAAATTCATTAAAGTTGAGATTATATTTAACAAGAGGTGGCGGTCTGTCGGCCTGCTTTTTGTCAAGTTGTTTAGTAATTTTTAACTTTAATAGCCCGATAAAATATCCAATTATTTTATTTACGAAACAGCAGAACAGACTATTCAATATTAACAGAAATTAAGTTTTGTTACAAGTAAGCTATCATTCAGTCGCAGAATTTCCTAAAATTTATGATTATTATTATATAATATGAATAATTTATGAATATTATTATTTTTGAGTGGTTTGAAAGAAAAATAAACAATTTTCTTGTGAGATTTTATAAGAAAAATTATTAAAGTTTTTAATTTTCGAGATTTTCCTTAAAATAAGGAATCTTTGTAAAGGGAAAGATTCCTATGTTACTATTTGTTTAAGTAATATTGATAATTAATTTAAAATGTCTCAAGCCATTAAAAACCTCTTTAAGATAAATTTATTAGAATTCGTGATATTATTTTAATCAGCCGGACATTACGTATGTATTTTTTGTTTTATGTAATATTACCATTGGTTTCTGACAAGTTTTGTCGTTTACTTTTAACGTCATCGAAAATTATCATCAGTTTAATGTATAAATTAGAAGTTTACGGAATAGGAAAATTTCTTTGATAAATAGTACAAATGCACACACGTTTTCTAGAACTATGCTAAATTAAGTTATTGTGGTGATAGATCAAAGATAATTATTAATTAATATATTCTTACATATATTTATTTTGATGAATTTTAAATCGAGTAGTTTTTAATTATAATTATTTGTATTATAAACAAATAAATAATTTGGAAATAAAATTTTAATAACTACGTTTATCTAAAACTTTAAAACGACTTTTAACGCAGATTTAAATTGTTTGTTTTTATTTAATTGCATTATATTCTTTTATACTTTGTCATCTAAAACTCAACCGATAATTATGTTGACCTAACTTAGTTTCGTTATTTCTTTTATAAATGATGAAGTTTTAATTATTATCGGTATTTTTAAAATTAGTATTTACAATTTTAAAATCACCTTCTTAGTTTGTTTGCATTAAAAAAACTGATTTACTCTTCTTTGATTGATTATTTTATTATATTAAACCATGCATGAACATTTAGTCTAGTTTTAAGCAAGAAATAATGGTAAAATGTTTAATAATTTATTTAAACATAATTTTGTATTTATATTTAGATAGTGCCATAGACAGTGAAGCCGACGATGTTGTTGCAGACGAACAGATTGCTCAGATTTTTGAAGCTGATCGAATAGGTGCAAAGGTAAGAGAATACAATGATAAAAATTTTAAGTTTAAAGGTTTACTGATTTAATTGGAAGTAATAGGACAGAAAAATTATATGTATATAACTGATATTATCCAAAAAAATGGATAATAATTTACAATAATAGTTTATACTCACTTCAGGTAGGAAAATAACTTTGTCTGATTTGACATAAAATTACACAGGATTAATTAATAAAGTAGAACAGATTTTTATACAATGCAATACTGATCCTAGGTAGAATTAATAATCGAGTGTGTTTGGCGTGAAAACGGTGCGTTACACATTAGTAATTTTTCAAGCAAATGGAGGATTTCTGTTTCATTTTACCAACACTTAAATATACAACATTATATTACAGTGGTGTACCGTCTGAGGGACATTCAACTGAACAGTGTAAGTTTCTAATAAGACGGATGGACGATGTACAAATCTAAATTTGTTAATTGAGAGGAATGCTGCATTTTTCCATCAAGCTCCCTCAATCATTTGTGTTTTAACAAAAACTGAATTAGATTTTTTAAAAATTAATTTTCATAATGATTAATTTTCTATATTTCAACCGAATAATTATAATATGTCTAATAATATAAAGTATTTAGGATGAGATCGAACATTTTGAATATCTAAAATTTGATAGTTTGGATCCTAAAACATTTTTCTATAGGTGCATCGAAATAATCATTGAGATGTTCGAAAATCATTCAGAGTGATGCTTTCTACGTTTTCTTGCTCTTAATACAAGATAGCGATATTCACGAATTATAATAATCTTCGAATGATGATGCCCAATTCTTTTGACACTTTACCAATCTCTGGAAATTGTTACCATAATCTTAGAACTGCTTTTGGATGGCTATTTAAGGTTTTTTTTACACGTGGGAGTGAATTTTCCAGTCTTTCTATTGTTTTAAATTTTAGTAAATTACATAAATGCCTATGAGAAATTTATGATTTGAGTTGGAAAGAGACGTTTTCATACCTTCGAAACAAATTTAAGGGTTTTATTCTATTTGTTTAAAATAAATCTATTATTATTTATTTGTTGAGAACGCATTTATAAATTTAGTTAAATGATTTTATGAGATATTGTTATTATCATTAGGCATATATTTATATACGGTTATCATAAACATTAAAATACATACAGTACATAATATATATTTTAATTTTTAGGATACTCGTAAATAACTAGGATTTTAATTGTGAACGTCATTGGCGGCTTTCCTAAATAAAGTATAGGCTAATTAGTTTTAATTTCGCTTAGATGAAAAGCATTAATATTTAATATAAAATCAGTCCTTATAAATGTAAAAATATTATAAGATTATTTTATTTTTCATTAAATCGCTGACGACAGGAACCGTAAGAAAGTAATATTAAATGAGGAATGAGCATTAAATCATACTAAACAGCTTTATAAAAAAACGTATTTGTGCTGATAATTTGTGATAGTTTGACCAATTAATATGAACTCGCAACTCGTCTCAATCTTTAAAAAATGAGCAATTTAATTATAATTGCATTAAGTAGTAAACTTTAGCAGAATAAAAGAATAAGCGTATTTCAAAGAAAGTAAATGAACACACATTAAATTGATATTTTCAATGGAAGTTAGGAATTTCGAGAAAATAAGTTTTTTTTTTTTGTTTTTTGAATGAGACATATTGATGGCTACTTTTCTAAGAATCGATCCTCAGTAAATAAAAATCCGCTTATAGTTAAATCGATATGTTTAGTTTATTTACCGAGCTATATATCTTTACGCAAAAGAAATACTTAGTAATATTTAATATTAACTGCATTCATTCCAATCATTATTAAATATTATTAATAATATGTGATAATGTCGATATATTTTTCTAACAATAACTATACACTTTATTTAACTTACAGAAAGGATTTTTAACGACGGACCCTCGTTTATCTACATTGCCTACTCCTTTACCGATTTCAGATTTAGCTCCTATGCCTAGTAACGAGGAAATTTTTGGTAAGACTATTTATTTTTACTTCTGTGTTATTATGCCACTTATAAAACTATATAATAAGACTTTTTACATAGGAAAAATTGACGAATTGAGAAAACGTCATGCTGCAGAAATGGAAGAATTCAAGAAAGCTCAAACGTTAAATAAAGCTAGAATGGTTCAAGGATTACAAGAAAAATTAGAAGTGAGAAGGAATCGAAGAAGTCGAATATTAATGCATGAAAGAGAATCAGCAGCCTTGCAATCTCGTTGATTGAGTTTCTTAAAAAATATATAATTAAGTTTTAATAATTAAATTTCAGGAATATTAACCATTTCGATTATCACGATTTTTATTGGAAATAATTTTTGAGAACAGAAACAACGAGAAGCAAAGTTTGTAGGTAACTTGCTTTTAAATCACAATTCGTTTATCGAAATTGAGCCATAAAACAAAATCTCCTTACAATGGAAATCCTATCCTAAGCATTACAAATCGCTCATAAACTTCACTCATTTTCATTTAAATATACACAAAAATACGAAGCAAAACCCTATATAACAACAACATTAATACGTAAATGTGCGATATTGTGATATGTATAGTATTAATACCCTACTGTACAGTTAATTGAAAAACTTTATTTCTTTACACTGTTTTAGTTCGGAACATTGTTACGTGTGATTATAGAAGAAATAAATGAGTGAAAATGTTATCGATAAGAGTGAATTGGATAGATAATTGGAGGTGAAATCAGTCAAGGGCCTAGCTGCAGAGCTCGAAACTAACCTGAACCATTTTACTCCTTGACCCATTTCATCTTCAACTAACCTAATTGTTTAATATGATATTCAAATAAATAAGCAAAATAAAAAAAGTAGATTATTGTTTAATAATATGTTCTTTGTAGCTATATTCATATCCATGCTGTATCTGTCTGATAATTTTTTAAACAATGAAAGGACTAATTTGCATAATGAAAATTTTATATATCGTTAAAGTGAAAATTCGTAAAACGGGTGTGCTTATAACGAAAAGTGGTTTAACTGTACTTAAGAAAATAGTCAGATAACTTTAAATTTTGTTTCATATACAAATAACTGATTAACTTTCAACAATAAGAGATAATTTAATGATTATAACATTTTACTAATATTCGGGCATCTGATACAGCAAGTCCTCACTTAACCATTTAACGAAACCACTTTTACCATAGGCTACAAACATAAACAATTCGGTTAATATTATTGTAATTGGATCGTATTTGTAAACCAAACGTTTATTTTCCATCTCATAGAATCAGTTTTACTGTTTATAAAGAAAAATTCAACCACAACAATAATAAATGAATACAAATGTACTAGTATCTTTATTTCCTCAACAGCGTTAAAACGAAACAACGTTAAGTGAGGACTCGCTGTATTTTCCTCCTTTTTCATTGGAAAATTAATAAATGAAAACTGACTATTTAAATCTTTAATTTTTATTTTCGTGGAGTAAGAAAGAGTCAGTTTATTAAAATATTTTTATTTATGTATTTTAAAAGAATTACTTTGTAAATGCTTCTATTTCAAATAGATTTATCTGCACATTTTTATCGTTATTAGGCAATTTTTAAAATTTAAATTAATTTTTTACTTTTAAAGATAAAATGAACGCGTATTTTCTATTTTTTAAGCCAGCTGTAATGACAAGATTGATTGAAATTTGAGATGGGCGAATATCACTTTTCTCGAATTCGGATATTAACAAGATCTCGAATACCTCGAATACTTAGTGTACTTAATTTCCTTTTACAACTTATTTAGTTAATATTTATTATTTAACTTGTTTTATTTATTTCAATATATTAATGAATCAATAAAGCTGAAGTCAATAAATTTTATACTTCTAGATCTGCAACTGTGGTTATATTTATGACGCTATATTGGAGATATTTGTAGTATTTTAATTTATTTTTTATCAACATAATATGCGAGATTTTGAATATGGAATACTTCCTAATATTAGAGTATTTTAGGATATTATTCGCCCATCTCTAGTTGTCACATTTCACTTTAATTACCATAAATTAAATTTTATAACTAAATATCGAGTGATTGTAAGTAATGTATCTGTCCAACGCCTTTTAGAGAACTACTTAACAATCTTAATGCAGCCTAATTTGGTATAATTGCATTTCAGGATATGCAAAAGACATTTTCCTAAAAAAATTTGTACCAAACTCATGATTATGACAATATTTATTGGCTCTGCAACAATGCTATATACAGACCTTAGCGACACTGCTCATTGTGGTAAGTATATTCTGTAAGTATAAAACCTGAAGGCGATGAGCAGTGTGTTCAGATATTAAATGTAATTCACCCTCTGTGATGTTTCTTACATGCAAGGCCCATCAGTAGTCAAATGGATAAAAACCACTGAACACTAATAGTTAGTCGCGGATTGTTTGAATATGTTATTCGTTAAAACTTAGTACTAATTTAAAAAATTGATAAAATTGAGTTATAGATTTTGGTGTAAATAAACAGTTAAAACATTTTAAAATAATTATTTAGAAATAATCGTTGTGAATAATTTAACACGCCTGCTTTACTATTCCCATTATTAGGTCTCTATTTACGTTTCAGTTTAAGGGAGGGAGACCACGAAAAGCATTGTCTACTTTTTTAGTGATGTTAGTGGCATACAAATTTGTTCTTATAAGCGTAGTTATGTGAATAAACTACGAGTTAGGAAATATTTGGAGAACTTTTAAAGCTATTTCTTCAACTGAAGGGAACAGATGAACTATTGTACAAGTAATTAAAAAGGATTTGCCAAAAGTATACAACTGTACGCAACCGGACGGAGGTAGTCTAAAATAGCTCAAAAACTATACAGGTAATTAATGGATGACCCTTATGTATAATTTGCTAAACTTCAACGAATTCATCGGTAAATTCCTAGATTTATCAAATATATTTAATGTAAGATTTCTATTGTTACGATATGAAATCTGGATATGAATATAATCTATCAAGATATATACCAAGATCCACTATATATTTATGCTATAAAAACTGAAAATTATTATAAAAGAAAGAAATGTTAAATATTTTGACATTTTTTATTATCTGGATAATAATATAATATAACAAAGTGAACAAGAAGATTTAAAGCAAATGGAAAGAGGAAGACTAGAAAAATCACGATAGAGTTCGTAGGATCGAACAAAGACGTTTGTTCTGGAAATAAATGATGACATAACAAAAGAGTTAAGAAACACAAATATGTTATTGAAAAAATGAATCAACTTTTGATAATCAAATAAAATTATGTTAGAATAACGA
The DNA here is from genome assembly GCF_030686945.1 of Centruroides vittatus. NCBI lineage: Eukaryota > Metazoa > Arthropoda > Arachnida > Scorpiones > Buthidae > Centruroides > Centruroides vittatus. The sequence continues at coordinate 755,057 of NW_027122712.1, forward strand.
GTTTGATAAAATATTAAAAAGTATGAAATGTATATATTAGAGGTAAATAAGAAAGCTATGCACCAAATTAAAGATAAACGATTTTTATTAGGAGATAAAATTAATATTATAGAACAATATCAAACCCAATTCAAGAACCAAAAATAATTCATAGCTAAATGTATTCCCATTTAATGCAAATGTATGTATACATTTGCATTAAATTAATATTAAAATACTTAATGTTTAGGTACCCACGAGTCAAGTTATTAAACTTAATAGTCCAATAAATGGCGTCCGAATTACGAGCGCCGATGAATGCAAATAGTTCGTATCCCGTATCAGTTCGTTCAGGAAAACACCTTACGACGCAGTAGCACTTCCGGCGATCACAAACTATCGTTAGTGAGACGAAATCTACTTCTCGTTGGTCAGACGATACCTTCTTATTAGACAATGATTGGGAGCGAAGTGCAAATGTAAAAAAAAGCATCATCGCATCCATCAAATTTATAATATGTATTTTGTATTATATTGTATCAATAAACATAATTATTTGCTTATTTTTCACTTATGTAGAACCTGACCCTATACCTCACTTTAAATATGGGTTCATTTTACGTCGGCTTTTGTAGAAACGGAACTGCGGCGTAGACCGAGGGTTGCCGCAGTTCCGTTTATTAATTTTAATAATAAATTAATTAAAAGCGTCATTGACCACTAAATTATTTAATTTAGTGGTCAATGACGCTTTTATATGTTCAGACGCAAGCAGCTTCTTTACTTTAATTTAACTGATTTATAATTATTTCTGTGCATCTACTCATCGTTGGAAAATTCTTTCTACTTGTATCTCGGACTTGACTATTAAACCGTTGAATAACACGAGATGGGAGAGCCATATCGACGCTTTAAAAGTACTAAGGTACCATCTTGTCGGTATATATGATGAACTCAAGCAAATTTTCCATGACCCAAGATTAAATAATTCAACTGAAAATACTATCCGACATGAAGCAAAAGTCTTTGCTGATTCTATTTGTCAAATTTAAGTTCATTGCATCCCTTGTCGCGTAGTACAAGTACGACGTCCTTTATGAGGTAAACATTTTAAGTAAAATAATACAGAAAAAAGGCTGATTTAAATTCAGTTACGAACCAACTAAAAGTAACCGAAGAATACCTTCAGGAATGTAGAAGTGATAAGGGCTTTGAAAAAATTTTGACTGATGCTGTTGAAATTGCAAAAAAACTGAAGACTCAACTAAATTTTGAAATACAAAGAAACAGAAAGAGAAAATAAAGTCGACAGTTCGAATATGAATTTCAAGATTAGGCTTTGCAAGATCTTCAGCAGAAATTCAAAATAAAAGGTTACTATTCTGTCTTGGATATGGCTATATAGTCAATTGAAGAAAGGTTCGAACAACTACAGCTGCACAACGTTCTGTGGATTTGTTTATAATATATATAATATCATTGAAAAGGAAACAACTACCGATGTACTAAACGATTGCAAAAATCTTGTAAATGTTTTGATTTATAATACTAATAAAGATATTGATGCCGAGGTCTCTGCAGTAAACTTCAAGCAATAGCTCAAAGACTTCCAAATCATGCCACCACTAGAAATACTATTCTTTATAATACAGGAAAAGCTTGTAGATTGCATACCCAAAGTTTTTGTTGCACAAATTCTCTTGACAATTCCGGTTTCAGTAGCAAATGGAGAACGTAGTTTCTCAGAGTTAAAACTTGTTAAAACATACTTGCTCGCAACAATGTCCCAAAGCAAGTTAACAGATTTAAAATTTTATTGAAAAATTTAAAATACGGTGGGTGATCGGTTAACGAACATAATCCGTTCCAAGACTTTGTTCGCAATCCGAATTGTTCGTTAACCGATTATCGATTTACCATAGGTTTTTATGGGAATTTGATTAATTCGTTCTGGAGACCCCAAAAAATAAAAAAAAAATATATACTTTCTTACTACGTTTATTTACATGTAATAATAAAAATACATATATACACAGTCTTGCACTTTTATTAGTCATGTTTTTTTTCCATTTGTGAGGGTTAAAGAACTATTTAATGTCTATTGCTTTTCTCTCTTCTACAGGATTTCTCAGAAGTAATTAATAGCATTGTAATTGTAGAGATCCTTAAGTCAACCTGGTTTGGATGCCATTCTAAGACTGTTGTTCTGACATCCTCCCACGTCTTGAAAAGATCTTTAATAGCAGATATCGGCATTAATCCTCTTTTTCAGAACAGAACATATATCGCCAAGTGTCTTGATGTTTTTCATTCAAGAGTTTTTGGCATTCTTCTGTCGTCAGATCAGTTTCATGTTCCATTATTAGCTCTTCAATGTTCTTTATTTTTCAGATGTGATTTTTGTTACTCCTTAAGTTGCTTGAGTCTTCTTGATAATACAGTATCTTTCTTAGATAAGATTGAACTGCGGCCTACTGTAGACCTGTTCAAGCCATACTGCCGAGCAACATCAGACATCTGTCCACTCTCTACCTTTGCTATTATACTCTCATCTTTCGAAAATAAAAACCGATGTAAACTTAACTTAACGAGTGCCCGCCCGACAGTCTCGCGAATGATATAAAAGAATTGATTCTGTCAGAAAAATAAAAGGCTGGATTTACAAGGGAGAGTTTCAAAGTTCGGAGGAATACTACATACCGGGTTGAGCGTCGATGTCGACGTTTCCCGTGCTCTGAATAGTTTCAAATTGTTGCTCGAAGACAAGGGAAGACCAATCAGTATTCATTATTTTACGTCACTTCTTCTTGTGTTTGTTCTGAAAGATGTTCGTTGTCCGAACATAAAAATCTTTCGCGAAAGTGTTCGTTATCCGATTTGTTCCTTAACCGATCACCTACTGTATTTAACTTGTGAAATGAGTGGCACCCTTGTCCGGATGGCCGAGTGGTCAAGGTGGCAGCCTACCCCTCTGGGGGACCCAGGATCGAATCCGGACGGGTCGAATAAGAGGCCTGACAGTGATCTTCGTACCCCGGACACTGCCTATCGGAGAGAAGGCAAACTAAGGCCAAAATCTCCATATGAACCAGGGGGAGAAGTAGAAGTAGAGCAGTACCCGAACACTGGGAGTTCGGTCATGGGTTCGCGCCTCGCTCGGACAGGCTGGCCACGTGGAGTTTTCCGGGTTTTCTCCACGTCTGTAATGCCTAAATAGGGGCCTGTTTCCTTTAAAAGACCTCCCGGAAGGCATCCCCCTAGGCAGATCGCCAAGGGATGCATATACTTTTGGAATCAAACTGATCCAAGATCACTTCGATCGTTCAAATCGGGTATACAAAGGAACTACTGCGATCCGATCAATCTCTATTTGCGTATACAAACGCCATCTAGGATCAACTGGATCGCGATCAAACTAATCCGAGCGGAGGGTAGGATCGTTTGGATCGGATAAAAGAGATTAAAGATGGCGGCTTCCATGGTTGAAGTTAGGCTTACAGTAAATGACGAAGAAACACGTTTAAAACATTCTTATAAAATACCTGGACAATTTCGGGAAGTCGTAGAATTTTCACGAGTAGTTGGGTTCTCCAACTTTGTTTTGGAATATCCTTTAGTTCTCGAGAAATTACAATAAAAGAGAGAAAATTAAAATAAATATGAAATTTTAGACGGCCATCTATCGACATGAATCGAATTTAAATTTCCCGCCGTCATCTGATTGGTTAAAAAAATTAATATTCCTAATTAGCTCGCGTCAGAAAAAAGTAGGTGTGACTTCTGTAAATGACGCTATCGGGAGAGCACCGATGCAACCGGAAAAAGTAAACAGCCTACGTCATTAGTCTAACGGTCCTTGTCTGACCTACTTTTCGTAGAATCAACATTAGAGTAAGCTGTAGTAAAACGTAGTAGTTTATAGTAAAACGGTCTTCTCTAATATTCATAGTACTTTGTAAAGCTTGGATTTCAATTTAATAAGTATTATTTAATTCAGAAACATTATAAATACATCATTAAGTAGGAGAATAACGAAAAACTTTATTTTTTAGTATAATACAATTTACAAAATCGAAAGTTCGTATATCGTAATATTATAAAAAACTACATCGAAACATACAAAGTCACCTAATTTACTTAAATTCAGTTCATTATACAACTGTCGATACTCTTGCCTTCCTCAGTTTCCTCAAACAAAATTCGAAAACTTCAATTAATCCTATAAATATTTAAGCGCCATTACTATTCGAATTAACTGTAATTACAAATATAAATGAAAAATATTTTCGACATAAACCCTAGGCAATAATTATCAAAACAAAATTCTTCAAGTATAAATTTTTCTGTATAAATGTCAGCGATCCAATGTGTGACCTACTTTCTCTAACGTAGTAAAACAAAGTAAGTTGCAGTACAACAATACACATAAACACAAATAAATTAGTAGCTCAATAATACATACTTTCATTTATATCCATATGTTATATCCAAAAGTCAGTTCTCCCAAATTGTCGAAAAATAAATTATTTTCAACTTTTCTTTTTGTAAAGTAGCATATTCTGAAAAACAAGTTCTATATTCAGCGTAAAATTTCCACCTTTTATCCGTTAAAAACAACGCTAAATGTATGGATCCACGTAATAAAAAATTATCGCAGTGAACTTCGAAAAAACCAGAAACACAGATACACCAGACTGCACTGTACAAAATTTTGCCACGAACTGATTCATATTTTAATGCACCTGTGAATAATTTCATCACATGACGAAAAGTTTTTGAATAAAAGCTAAAAGTTTTTAAAAATTCTTTCATAAAATCCGATGAATTTAATTAATACACAATAACTAGATCTGTTTAATAAAGATTAATAATTTTCCATTATAATTATGCAAATTAGATATAAAAAAGATCATCGCGCAAATTCTCCCGCGAACCATGGATGACTCTTACGTCATCTGGATTGAAGTTTCCTGCAAAATAGTGAAAATTTTTATATAATTATTTTACTAATTCCAGTCAAATTTAAATAATATAAAATGTCTAGATCTGTTTAATAAAGATTAGTAATGTACTATCATTAATATGCAAATTAGATATGACAAAGATCACTGTGGGAAAATTTCCGCCAAGATAAAAATAGCTTTCGGTCACGTGATCACCAAGAAATACGCCTTAAATTTAATGTTTGTGTACAAATTAATACATTTTAACTAATGTCATCGTTTAAAATTTAATGTTTCTGTAAAAATTAGTAAATTGTAACAAATTTCATCAAAGACAACAGAATAATTTTCAGCTCATAAAAACTCTACAATAAATGATTATTTCTTCGAAAGACGTCGATATGCACGAATAAATAATAAATATACAATAATGCTTTTATCCATTTTAAGTGGATATTGTAAAAATTAAGCTATTTAATTTGTTTGGCTTTTATAATTTAGTTTCCGAATATTTTACTGTGAAATTCCATTTAGTAAACAGAAACAAAGACAAGCTATTAATTATAAACAGGACAATAGAATAATTTTTACGTAAATTGAGTGAAAATACAGAAAAAAACAAATTATATCAAAGATGGGGACAAACAAGCTTACATCCCCAGAACAGAGCTTATAATTTGTTGTCAATTTCAGCCTGTTCCTACTTCGACTGTTTTATGTTGGTAAAAAGTTAATGTTTTAAGATGTTCTTAGTGAAGAAACATAAAAGTATCGAAATATAATATTCACACACACAAAAATATTTATGTATGTCGACATTAGAAATTTGAAATCAATTATAGAATGTCCTGGATAGAGATATCGTGTGATTGTCTGTTTCTTCTGTCTTATTTTGTTTTTCTACGTGAAAATAAGATATCTTTTATAACTATTGATAATATAAACATTTTGTTTCTTTATATATTACTTCAATTACAGCTGCAAACTTTAACACATGGAGCATGTGAGAAAGTATTATTGTATAGATTATTATATTTTTATGAATACAACTGAGACTCGTGACAATATATATTAACCTACTTTAAGTGTCAATATTTTATTTAGAATCATTTTAAACGTTATTATTACATCAAATTATGAAATGGAATGTTCCAAGTATAGGAGTAAGAGGGAGGGGAAAGAAGCCATGCGTGGGGAAAAAATGAGTTTTTATCTAAATTATAATAAAATTTACTTATATTTACGATAAATATCGATAATTTTCTTTTGGAGAAATGTATCTTGATAAAATTAATTATCTATATGAATGAAACTTTCAATAATACATTAGTTACAATGACTGACGTTCCTTTCTTACCCTTTCTGTAGTATGTCTTATTATTAAACATAGTTTCCTAGATTATAATGTGTAAAAAAAAATGGAAAATTCTGTTAATTTGTAAACGCAGATACTATCACATAACAAGCATACTGTATCCTCTGTATATTTAAAGTCAGTTATTCGCGATTGAATTTTTCTAAATAAGCCTGTTTAATCCGTAATTTATTTGACAGAAAGAAATTGTTTATGGCCGTATTTTATTTATATAATGTTTTTCTCGTGATATTATTTCTAATATCGGAAAAAAATATACATTTCTAATATGGACATACATCAATATTTTTAATTCTGAATATTATATTTCGATACTTTTATCTTTCTTCACTAACAACAAAGTACTTTTATTTTAAAAAAATAACTTTTTACCAACATAAAACAGTCGAAGTAGGAACAGGCTGAAATTGACAACAAATTATAAGCTCTGTTCTGGGGATGTAAGCTTGTTTGTCCCCATCTTTGATATAATTTGTTTTTTTCTGTATTTTCACTCAATTTACGTAAAAATTATTCTATTGTCCTGTTTATAATTAATAGCTTGTCTTTGTTTCTGTTTACTAAATGGAATTTCACAGTAAAATATTCGGAAACTAAATTATAAAAGCCAAACAAATTAAATAGCTTAATTTTTACAATATCCACTTAAAATGGATAAAAGCATTATTGTATATTTATTATTTATTCGTGCATATCGACGTCTTTCGAAGAAATAATCATTTATTGTAGAGTTTTTATGAGCTGAAAATTATTCTGTTGTCTTTGATGAAATTTGTTACAATTTACTAATTTTTACAGAAACATTAAATTTTAAACGATGACATTAGTTAAAATGTATTAATTTGTACACAAACATTAAATTTAAGGCGTATTTCTTGGTGATCACGTGACCGAAAGCTATTTTTATCTTGGCGGGAATTTTCCCACAGTGATCTTTGTCATATCTAATTTGCATATTAATGATAGTACATTACTAATCTTTATTAAACAGATCTAGACATTTTATATTATTTAAATTTGACTGGATTAGTAAAATAATTATATAAAAATTTTCACTATTTTGCAGGAAACTTCAATCCAGATGACGTAAGAGTCATCCATGGTTCGCGGGAGAATTTGCGCGATGATCTTTTTTATATCTAATTTGCATAATTATAATGGAAAATTATTAATCTTTATTAAACAGATCTAGTTATTGTGTATTAATTAAATTCATCGGATTTTATGAAAGAATTTTTAAAAACTTTTAGCTTTTATTCAAAAACTTTTCGTCATGTGATGAAATTATTCACAGGTGCATTAAAATATGAATCAGTTCGTGGCAAAATTTTGTACAGTGCAGTCTGGTGTATCTGTGTTTCTGGTTTTTTCGAAGTTCACTGCGATAATTTTTTATTACGTGGATCCATACATTTTGCGTTGTTTTTAACGGATAAAAGGTGGAAATTTTACGCTGAATATAGAACTTGTTTTTCAGAATATGCTACTTTACAAAAAGAAAAGTTGAAAATAATTTATTTTTCGACAATTTGGGAGAACTGACTTTTGGATATAACATATGGATATAAATGAAAGTATGTATTATTGAGCTACTAATTTATTTGTGTTTATGTGTATTGTTGTACTGCAACTTACTTTGTTTTACTACGTTAGAGAAAGTAGGTCACACATTGGATTTCTGACATAAAACTGTCGGCTTTTTCAGAGTGAAGCGGACCTTCTCAATGAAGTGTGTTTTAGGGAAGTTATGCTTTCTTTTTCTGATGCATGCCAATTGTGAAAATTGTTTTTAAAATTAAATATCGGTCAATGACGATAACATATGTTATAAATGTGAAGATGAATATAAAAATATTTCTACATTTTTTTATTGTTTTGTTGTTTCTTAAAGATTAATTTATTTAAATTTATTATATGTCAAGTAAGTTTATTTACAAAATGCTAATATTTTAATTCGCTTTAATATTTCGGTGTAAATTTGAACAAGGAATTTTAAAATTTTAAATAAACGATATACTGAAATTTTCTTTTATTTACAATGATTACGTCACTTCTACAGAAAGTAGAACACGAGACGACCTTCACCCACATTTCAGTCTGGGGGGAAAGGCCGCCAGGCGTCGTAGTTGTAAACGTAACAACTTTTACGTCATCTATTGTTGTGGATGAAATTCGTTAACTGTCAATTACATTTTCTTGAATTTGATTCGAAGGTTGAAAAAAATCGTCATGACTTAAATGCCTAAAACTTTAAAAAATTATATAAAATTGAAAATAAATTAAAAACTTTTGAAAAAATCGTATCGGATAGAAAATCAAAAAAGAATTTAATATAAATTTGAAAAAAAAAATTTTTAGCAAAAAATTACCGCGAAAAAAATTCACATATAAAAAAATTGTGTGTCAATAAAGAACGATTTTTTCTTTACAAGACTTAACTGTTTAAAATTTTTTTTTCCTAAACGGAAACGAGAAAAACGCGTGGGAAAATTTTTAAGAATTTTCCCACGGTTTACGTCCACAACTAACTGGTAGCGCGGCGTCCAACTGTTCCACTGTTAAGAGGTTAATTTTGTAAAATTTTTATTTAAATTTTATTTTGTGGAAAACAATTTTATTCACAGAGTAATACGATTTAAAAATTCGTATGAATGAGCGCAAACAATTTTGTCAAATAAACGATAATTCATAACAGCGTATGTCGTTTAGTACTAACTACTGTTTTAATATCGAGGGATAAAATGGATTATTTTAATTTAATTAATTAGTTAGTAGTAGTAGATCCTTGTTAGTTAACATATACAGAGTTTCAAAGATATTATACGTATAATATTTTTAAAATTCAGTATATGTTAACTAACAAGTAGAGACTATTATTAACTAACAAATGTTTGTCGCCATCTTCCATCCTACTTGTATATTTTCTGCTATAACAGAAGCTATCTGTATCACGTGACAAGGGCTGATCCGATTTTACAGATCGATCCATACAAAACGAAAAGTATATGCACCCCCAAGTGTCGCATTGCCATAACTTAACAAACAGGGTTGAATAATCCCCAGGAACTTTTGGGAGGTAATCCATTCGGATATGTCGGGCCCCGTTCCTCATCACCCGACCGCCCCATTGTGGGCCCGGGAGAACCCATAATGGGCTTGCTTAAAGAGGCCTGTTAGTATCCACAGGGCAGAAAAAGTTTTAAAAAGGTGCACACTTGTAAACCTTGCCCAGGGCGCAAAATACCCTGGCGCCGGCCCTAAGTACAGTGAATAAATGACACAAAATAATTTTCTTAATAGACATATTACCTTCATACTGTCATTAGAAAATGAGTAATATTCAATCTCGATCATCATAAATACAAAAGCAATATTTCAAATACTGTAATTTTATTTTTAAGTTATTAACTTTTTTATAATTAAAAATAATTTACACGTAAATTCTGATTACGGATAGTCCTCATAATGTTCGATCGGGCGCACAGAGGGATGACGCGGTTGTTTTCTGTATGGATTCACACGCGGGAATGATACAGGATTATTTAAATTAGTCTCATGGTGAGTACGTTCTTGAAATAATATATCCTATTATATTAATAAGCAAGTGTCATAAGTATGTCAGAACATTTCAAATTCATAAATATGTTAAGTTTAAACTTACATGTGAACTTCCTTGATTCAGATAGACAGGTCTACCATTAAAGTTTAATAGTGATTCATTTGAACGTTGAGAGATTTTAGATTTCTTTCTTAACCTTAAGATATAAAATTAAGTTAAAATCTTAGTAAACAACATTGACTTTGATATTTTCGTATTAAACAAACTTACCTAATTGCTAGTATAATTATAAGTAATAATGAAAGTAACAAAAATGTTCCCAGGACGGAGCCAACAATGCTTAAGACATGACGTATTTTTCTTTCTCCTGAAACTATTAGCAATTTACTTTAAATTACAAATTAGAATAATAAAATGCAAAGTAAATTATGGTTTAAAATAAAACAATGAAAGATATTTACAAGTCATTCATTAACAAAATAAACACAGTAGCCTCTCGTGGTATCGCGCATGGCGAGAGATAAAGGTCCATTTACACACAACAGTGCTCTCGATGAGTGGTCATAGACTTTTCTGAGGATGAATTGGATATGATAGCTATATGTTTGGATGAAGAAGAAAAAGAAATGCAATCAAGAAAGCGCCGCAAGTGGACACATCAAGCATGGACAGAAAGGTCAACAGAAAAAAGTTTCATACCCTTTATAAAGAGTTGATAGATGACGAATTATTTTTTTTTGAATATTTTCGAATGTCCCAACATGCATTTCATATTTAATTGAACAAAACAGAGAAATATTTATTTTGTACTCAATGTTCACGTATTTCGAATGGTGCATCAACACCCTGTTCTATTTGATTAGATAATCAAATAGAACAGGGTGCTGATGCACCATTTCATTAAATGTTGGTCATCCATTGAAAAACAAAATTTTCCGTCAGCGAAAATATCGCTCCGGTCAAATGTACTTTCACGGTATGGTCATGCCACTTTATTTTACTTAAAGAGTACAAGAGCTGTTTGTCATTTAGCGGCAGACTTAGCCCTATAAGAAATAGAAGGAAGAGGAAAGGATTGAGAGACTAAGTGTGAAATAAAGGGAGATAAGAAAGTGTGAAAGAAGACATACGGTCACGTCACTGCCACTGCACGGCACTGACCAACGAGTCTGGACAGGGTGATTTAAAACTAAGTTAACGATTTCTCACTGGCAAAAAATCACTGCGCTGAGCGGACACTGCACGGTCACATCTCTGTTGTGTGTAAATGGACCTTAAACCAATTGAACGATATATTAGATGGCGCGATATAACTGATGTGAGTTATCGATCTGTTTTGTCTATTTTTGATCTCCATGTCGATTTACTCTTTTGCAAGTTGTATTTCTTACAACGGCAATTTCAAGGCTAATAATTAGAACAAAGTGATACAGTATATCTTTAGCGTTTTGCTAAAAATAAAAGCGCGATATATTTGAATAAGCGATATAACGAGGCGTTATTGTATATTGGTTTTTAAAACAACCAATTGTTAACTCAATATAAAATCAACAAGTTACATTAAAATTAATTTAAAAAATTTGGAAATTCGGAATATAAGTCGGAAATATAATCATATTGCAAAAATTTCGAAGATAAAATCCGGTTTTTCTCGTAAATACAATTTTAAAATTGTTTCAGAATAATTGTTAATAAGCGTAATAACCGCTAGTATGCTGATTTATACATTATTTATTAAATTATTCGTGGTGGTGCATATATTATTTTATATTTTCAAGCTATTTAATCCTATGTATTAATTTTCAACTAATTATTGACAAACTTAAGCGATGATTTTTGAAGGTTTCTTGTTGAAAATAACACGGCTGTGGAGTCGGAATCAGAGTTGTGGAGTTTTGGTATTTTAGTCGGAGTCAGAATGGTCAAAAATCCGCCGACTCCGACTCCTTTTTACTTTCCAAACTTGTTATGTATACAAAACTTGTTATGTAAAGAAAAAGTATTTGAATCGTGTCACATTTGACCATTTTTCTTTTGCAAAAAAAAGGGTCAAATTTGACACGATTCAAATACTTTTTGAGTTTTTTGCAAATCTGCTCGTTTTGCGATCTCTCGAACCCAAAAAATATCAAATAAAGGGAAAAATTCGCGCGCGCATATGTATTGGCGTCTAATTTGTGTAATTTCTTTATTTTGTTCTGAAATATTAAACGGTATCACAGAATGGGTAAAGTTTAAGAAAATAAATTTGGCACGGTAGCTTTGTATAAAGGGGCATTAATGCTATTAAATTTTGGTTCTTAAAGGTAGACAGCGTGGAGACATAGAAAGGGTCATGTGTCATATCCACAGTGTAATCGGACAATGAATATTTTACTCGTTATTAGCATTGACAATTTTTTTTTATAAAACTTCTCTCTACCCTCAAAATTAAGCTTGAGTTCTAATGAGTACAGACAGAAAAGGAAATCTTACAAAATTTAAAGGTGATTTTTACAATGCACTGGAAAAACAAGTAATATAAAAATAATTTTTTTAAAGTAAATTCCTACTTAGGTCAACAAAGAAAAATTTTATTTTAGTTACTTTTTATTAAATAATTACAAAGTTCGCTTTTTTTCTCCTCTCGCCCTCTATCGGTCCGAATCGGCATATATTGCTGACGGGCGTCACAGTTTAAATTTAATTAATTAATGAATTAATATTTGAAAAAACTGTATTAACATCAAGTGCCATCCACTACAAGTTTAAAAAAATGTATTCGAACTTGAGTGGATGAATTAAAAAGTATTTTCTTAACGATTGAAAATTTAAACAAGATATATATATATATATAATAAATAAATAAATATAAATATATATATATATATATATATATATATAGGTATATAGAGAGAGTGTGAACTAATAGTAGGAATTTAATTAAATCACATTGACCATTCTTCAAGTTTTGATGTTAAAACGACGATACTGCATTATCCAGACATTATCCAAGATACAGAATTGCCACCAACCCGTTTCAGTAGAGCGTTTATTTTCCGCTTTTAAAATTATTAAATATGATTTAAGAGTTTCCGCGAATGCTGACTTAATAGAGGCAATTCTTTTTAAAAAAGTAATTCAGTTTAATTTATTATTTTTCATCTCTGTTATAATCAACGTGGCAAAATAAGCAACCGTTTTCTTTACCAGTCTAAATGTTATATTTCTTATTCTTGACTTAGTTTAAGATATCTGTATACTTATACATTACCTAATATACTCGTATATTATGTAGAACATTTTTATTAAACTAATTTGTTTGTGTACGAATGTATTTACTATTTTTATTTATACATGCTTACCAAATACCATTACCATCATCAAACAAGTCAATAAATGTGAATTTATATATTTAGTAGATGTGTCAAATTTTAACGTATAATTAATTTTTTTTTAAATCGTTTAATTTTGTATTTTTATAAAAAGTAATCAGAATCGTCGTCATTATTACTTTCTCGACTGTTATACAGTATAGAGCCATAAGAAAGGGAAAAAATTATGATCAGCCAAAAAATGACTTTCTTAGATTTTTACTCTTTTTGACTCGGGAATCCTTGAAACGTAGAGAAGTGCGAAAACATTCGGGTTTTTTTCTGTACGCACGGATGTTAGAATGTGTACCAAACGATTTAGTTTAACCACTTTGAAGCTTAATAACTCCTGCGTTAAACCATCCGACTCCGATTCAAAATCGTGCCCCCCCACACAGTCATCCGTACATACAAAAAAAACCTAAATCTTTTGCATATCTCGACATTTCGAGGTGTCATGAATCCAAAAATGTAAAAATTTGGGGTGAGTCATTCTTTGACCGATTGCTACACTTTTCCTCTGCTGTATAAAACAGCCGGAAAAGTAAAAATTATCGAATACATGTTTATATATTGACTATGTCGTTACTTAAAAGTGTCTTTTAGCTTTGGAATAAAAAAGTTTCTACGTTCTATCTTTATTAAAACTATATTTATTGAAGCTTATATTCTGAGGTCACGTGATGACGTCAGAATTTCTGGGCCTATTTTGTTAGCAAGTCCGCCCCTGATAGGTGTCGGAATCGCATAAAAATCTACCGACTCCACAGCCCTGGAAAATAATACAGTAAAATGATATGATAATACAATTCAAACGCAAACTAGACGATTATTTTAGATATGATTTAGTCTAAATTATATAAGATGTTTACAATGTTTTACTTTATTTAAGTGAAATAACGATTTTTATTGCAGACTTTGGAGATGAATGTGCAGTACATATGACGAGAGAAACATTTCATGTTTAAAAAAATAAATGCGATAAAATTAAAGAACAACTTGAAAAAAGTTTCCACGGAAGAAAATATTTTAATGCATGTCAATTCGTACTATGTCATATAAATTCAAAATGATTTGTTAAGTAATTAAATGTTATGATACCTTCGCATTCGAATACATTTTTATTCTTGCTTCGTACAAATCCATCTCTACAGGAACATGTAAAATTTCCGAAAGTATTAATGCAGTTCGAATTACTCCCACAAATATTTGCATCAAGGCATTCATCAATATCTGTAAAAATTTAACTGTTACGTTCTATGCATTTTTTAAAAATTTGACAGCAAACACATAAATAAAAGTTTTACCTTCACAATACTCGTATTCAATATTGTGTTTGTAAAATGTCTTCATTGCCTTAAAGCCTTTATTACAAAAACAATCGTAGCCTGGATGTTTGCTTGTACAATTATTTGCTACTCTTGGGCAAAAGCTTTCTCTTATTCGATCGTCGCAATTATCAAATTCGACTATTTCGGCTAAAATTGAAAATTCCATTATGAAATAAATAATATGAAGCTTACTGATAAAATATTAATTAAAATTATACCAGTTTTTAGATCATTTAATGAAAGGATCAAGTTTGGATGAAGAACACAATAGTTAGTATCTGTAACTGGAGAACATGCGTGACCTTTATTTATTCTTACGTAATCTTTAAATTCTTCATTAAATATTAATATTATATCACACGCAACATCATTATCCTTCAAGCTATAAAATAAAATAAAAATTTTAAATATAAATTTAAAGTAGATGCAACAATAGTATTAAATAATAACCTATATAGAGTAATTATAAATATATACGAAAAATTTCAATTCCTTTTTACGCTGAAATTCGCAGAATCAGCCGTAAAAGTCCATTTTGAACACGTGTTTAAAATGGCAGTTTTAAAGTTATAGGATGTTTAATATGTAGTCCCGTTGAAAATATTGACTAATTAAGGAATCGCATTGCGACATCCAGTGAAACAATACGTCACGTCTTTGTATTTGTGAACGCGCGCGCCAATCAACGCGGCGAAGAGTAGAGAGTAGACTCCTGTGTTATACTTAGCGGTGATGACTTTTAACATTATTACAATAATGCCAAACATATGTTCACTTTTATGATTAAAATTATTCGTAGAATCAGCCTCTTAAATTTTCGCTTATATTTATAATTACCCTGCATCTTGTTTCAAAAGAGAAATCTGCTAATCATGACAACTTTGTAATCGAAGAAATAAAATCGTCACTGTTATAAAATATAATGATATTAATAATAAAAGTATTATTCTAAAATACCTCTAAAATACCATGCTAGTTTACTTGCATCTCCTAAATACCTTTTTGAATTTCTTAGTTTATATTGTACTGTGCTGTCATAGAAATATTTTAGCATTTATTTTGGTTTGCAATTAGTTATTTAGTTCCTTGAAATTCATTGACAATTTCATTTATTTATAATATAAATTTTAAATTTTATTTCCAGTATCAACAGTTAAACGATTTCTAACTATATTTCTTTTGATTCCCGTCCATTATACGTTCGAAATTGAAAATTATGCTTTTCATTTGTTGACAAAATTTCAACTGTAAATAAATTTAAATTGGAAAATTAATCCTTCCAAAAATTTCTTGCCGTGATTGTCTATAAAAAATCAGTTCACTAGCGGTTAATTTAAAAACAGTGTAGATAGGCGGTTTTACATTTGTTATATCTAATTTTTAAAGAAGTTTTGAACCTTTTTATCACATTTTAAACATTTTTATCCCATTTTTGCATATCGTATTGGACGAATATTAGTACAGATATCCCTCGCTCAAATAATAAGACTAAATCAGTTACAAATTAAAAAATATGCAAAACTGTGTTCAGTTCCAGAGATTTATGAATTAAAAGTACTCATATATATAAAAGATAATGTACTCTGATTGTACATAGATATAATAAAATATAGAAAAACGCCCGTTGATGATCAAGGATCAGAAATAAATGAAATAATATAAGTATTCTTAATGAACGGTTACGATAAAAAAACAATAAAACAATGGTTATCCAAATTAGATAAGAATAAAATAAACATTATCAATACTTCCAACCAATTACAATTTATAAAAGTAAAATATCAGAAAGGCACTTTTCAAAAGATAAAAAGAAGAAATTAAAAAATATGAAATAACGTTAATACCAGAATTGACGAACATACTAGGTAAATTAATTATGAATTAAAAACAAAATAGTTTGGATATTTGGAAAGAGAAAAATATTGTCTATTATAGTTAACTGTAATTATGCTAATACATACATGTATATAGGAGAAACTAGTAGGGAATTCAAGATTAAAATAAAAGAATACTTTGCTGTAATAAAATACAATAGCGAATCCTCAGCAGTTGCAGAACAGTGCAATGATAACAATTGCGAAATTGTTAAAGATTCCATTAAAATAATTAAAAAACAAAAAATTGGTTTATAAGAAAAGACTATAAATATGTAGAAATTATGAATTTAAAAGAAACAGAAAAAATTACTAATAATAATGGCTTACAATTATACAGTTCTTCGTAACCTATTTTAAACACTAGAAGGTAGATATACAATTAAGTGAGTGTAAAAACAAGTATGAAAGGGAGTGGGACTGTAAAATATACTTTGAAACTGGAGATGGTTGAAAGTGAAAACCGTAATTCTAATGGTGTTGACATCTGTGGTTGTATGGTTAAAAAGTCAACGGTTGCTTTTCAAAAATGGATAAGGTAGTGATCATCAAAATGTGTAAGTGAAATTCTTATCTATGTATGCATATTCATGTGTCTAAAAAGATACACAATTATTTACAATGTATAACTTGTATAGGGGCTTATGAGAGACAAGAATATCCGAAATGCATTCTCTAGTTAATATAAACGAATAAACGTTGATGATTTCCTAATCGGGGTATATTTCATATTCTGTGTAAATATGTCTAGTATTTACAACCAATGTTGATGGCCATTAATGAAACTAACAGACAACAACCAGAAATGAAGCAAATTCAAGAAATAATTACTTGTTGTTAATTAATTATTGATTCGAAATAAATTATCGATTGCTTTAATAAACATATTTTTCTCAGTAACAACAACAACAAAAAAAAAAAAAAAAAAGAAAAAAAAGAGAATAGTATATTTCTAACTTCTGGAACGTAACCCTGTTTTGGATTAGTCGTATAGCACGGATTCGTATTACACGGCACTTTTTCGGAACGTAACTGCTGTGTTATACGAGGGATACCTGTACATACATATATACACACATTCGTATGCGTAAAATATATACATATATATATACTCTAAAGATAAACGTTCAAGTCATATATATATATATACAGTATATATAACTTGAACGTTTATCTTTTCTTGGAATTTTTACTCATACGCTAGAGTAGAATGAATCTAATTAGAAAATGAACAAATCTGCTTTCAACTGATACCAAATATCAGTTGAAAGTTATCAGTTATTTCTTAAGAATTATCACAATGATTGGAGAAAAACAGAAGCACAGTAATCGAAAAATACAAATAATGTTAAGAGCGTTAAGCTGGATTCACGCTTACAGTTCAGTTCAGTTCAGTTATTTTATTTGTAACACACTAGAAGTACATAGAGAAAAAACACCACTGAAAAGTAAACTGAAAGCCAAAACCAAAAAAATTTTACGTCCCTCACCTGTAAAATTTCTGGAATATCAACTGCTCAGTGGAAAGTTTTTTCTGGTCACGTAAAATATAAATGTTGACCAATGGGAGTGATGACGTGTTTACAACGTCACTGACGTCGCTGCTGCGCTGCCCGAGGCTAAAAATGAGAAACCGCGTGAGCTGCCCAGCTGCCATTTTGACACTTCCGCTGATAGATGAATGCATCACTGCTAGTAATGTCAACTGATACTCTACGTAGCGAAAAGTTTGTTATTTTTTAATTCCGTTTTTTTTTTTCTTTCACGATTTTACGTGCGAAACACGGAAATCACACTGAACGGAAAATTGCCATTACGGTTACGTGAGACTTTTTCTGTAAGTGTGACTCCAACTTATCCAGACATTAAAAAAATAAATACAGACTGCTGGTTTAAAATGGAAGAGAATTTACAGGATTATGGATAGATTAGAAAAAAAAATTGTGAAAGCAGGGGAATACCAGGTTTGGGTCGATCGAAGGTACAATTGGACGACAAAGAAAAGCGAATCCTAAAGCATGCCGTCAATACCGCAGTTGGTCTCAATTTTAAATCGTTGGGGAAACATACAAAATATTAAATAAAACTAGGAAAAGATGGTTGAAAAAACAGAAGTAACGAGAAGGCAAAAGTTTACTAGAAGTGAATTCAAATAGAGAACGGAGCCAACAGCAGTTATTGTCCACTCTCTTCAAAGGCACCAGAACTGCTCCTGTTACACTTGATTAAAAATGAACGATGAGAGTTACCATTCTTTAATGACTCCTCATTAATTTTTCTCCGTATCTTATAATATAATCGAGATGAGTTGATAATAATGATAATAATAATAATAAGCGCAGAACTTAAACGATTAGGTGTTGTAAGTTGAAATTTAGTACACAGTTAAGGTATGTCACGAGAATATACACTAAAAAGAGATTTTTCGAAATTCCCCTCGGCGGGGGAGAGGAAGAGGATTAAGGCTTACCCTAAAGAACTCGACTTCTACAGTTCTACTGTACTATTTTAGATGCGTTTTTTTTGTGTTTTTGACTGCGTTTAATAGGGTACGCCATGAGAATGCACATTAAGACGGTATTTTTAGAAATTTTTCGCGGGGAGTGGAAAAGGGTTAAAAATTACCCCGAAGAACTCGGTTAAACTGTACTATTTTAGATGCCATATTGTGCGTAAAAACGAACATATTTTTAGATCCTTATAAAGATGATCAACGATATTTAGTGCTCCATCGTATATAAAGTTTACACGGAGAGCGCATGCGCATATGTTTGCTTTATTCGAACTCTTCGTCTTAATGTTCGATTTTATGTTCGAATTCATATTTATGAATGACTCTGGAAGATCCAGCTTATTTTTGGAATTAAATAAACCCGAAAAAGAACTCAGAAAGGGTT
This sequence comes from Centruroides vittatus, assembly GCF_030686945.1. Classification (NCBI taxonomy): domain Eukaryota; kingdom Metazoa; phylum Arthropoda; class Arachnida; order Scorpiones; family Buthidae; genus Centruroides; species Centruroides vittatus. The sequence continues at coordinate 774,368 of NW_027122712.1, forward strand.
ACGAAAACATACGTTATTCATCACTTAGTGGTACTACGCACCAGTTAGTGGCTGCAGTGAGTCTTAATTATCGTTATTCCGGTGTGGTAAGCAGATATCTAAAAATTCTCTAATTAGTCTCGGAAGAGGAGGGACCTACTTTTTTTACCCGTTGAAAACGGGTAAGATCGGCTGTAATGTAATAATCTTAATCTTTGCTATCGTTTCTTTTTGCCCGAGCAACGCCGGGCTCATCTGCTAGTTTCTTATAAACAGACAAGCGAACAGTCAATAGTAACTCGGACGGATTTCGAATTGTCTAAAAGTTTTTAGTAGGGTTCTTGAACCTTGAAATTGTTTGCCACCATAACCATGGAAAATGAATTAATATAAGTTATATTGGTCTAAAAATAACATCGTTTGAGTAAAAGGAAAGGCTACAAATATTAGCATAGTATTGAACTCAATTGAATTGAAATTTTATTAAAGTAGACTACAAGTAATAAGATTAAAAATAGAAATAAAAAGCAAAGTGAGGAAGTAATGAATACATTTTATTAAATTTTCAAATAACAGATAAACTAATCAATACGTAAGAAAATCTGGCATAAAGAAATTACTTCTCACAGAAATCACAACATGCAAAAATAGGTTTTTCACTGAAAGCATTCCGGACCATCTTTTCTTGAAAGAACGTTTTATTTGATGAAAAAAAAAGTCATTTCAAACATTTTTGCTGATGTCCAAAATGCTTTGTTTTCATCCAATAAAACACTTTGTTTAAAACCATGAATTTTTGATCATTTGTTTGTAGCTAGTCGAAGAACGGTACAGGGAACTAGTTGAACGACTTTTTATCCTTTCTGCTTAAAATCATTTTTCCTAAAATTTTTCCATATTAATTAATGTACAGGGTACTTCAGAAATGTTTGACCAAATTTCATATGCTTACACATGGAGAAAAAACTCGAATAAAATGGCGAGAACTGTTTTTGACACTAATGATTAATTTGCGATTAATTAAGCATCAAAAACGTAGTAACGTCATTTTTGTTTTATAAGTACTGTATGACTATGTAATGTTTCAGAAATAAATTTACTAATCACAATTTCTTTATTAAAAAACTGAACATTTAATCAATTTCTTTTAAGAAATTGATTAAATGTTCAGCATGTTAATGATTAAATGTTAAGATCGGCTATAATGTAATAATCTTTTAAGAAATTGATTAAATGCTCATGTTTGGCTGGAATATTTATTAAATTAAATTAACTTTTTAGTTAATTTAATTTAATAAATATTCCAGCCAAGAATACCTTAGCCCAGAGGTGGCCAACAGTTTTTGCCCGCGGGCCGGATTGGAAAGAAAAATTCTCTCACGGACCGAACGAAATATTAAAATTAAATCATTTTAAATAACAGAAGTTCCTGACGCATGCGCAATGTCATTTTACAATGTGAAGAAATGTACAAGCAAAAAAATAAAAAATAAATAAATAAAAACAAGGTCGACAGGCGGCACTGTGCGTCACACATCATTATAAGCAGAGTGACATGGCGGAATGGCAGATGAGTTTCAGTGAGTGTAGGGTCTTTCGTTCTTCAAATAGTGTAAATTTATAACAGACGAATGCAAAAGTTGTAAATCTCTACAATGGAATTTTTTTAAAACTTGAAGAAGTATAGCGAATCCATTCCCACCAATTATTGGAAGTTAAGTAGCTAATTTTGAAAAATTAATTGCGGGCCGGATAAACGCATTACACGGGCCATACGTTGGCCACCCCTGCCTTAGCCTGTACTTCGAGTTTCAGCCACTTTTAATAGTTATTTTCGATGGAGGGAAAGCCTAAACCGCAAGAACACGGAAATGGAGAAGAAATTATTGCTAGAATTGGTGAGGATTCTAGTACGAGTAAAAGAAATATAGCTGGAACAATATCGCTACTAACACAAATGTAACGCATATTTTTCGTGAATGTTAATTGTATCCACACGGTTTAGAGGGATTGCAGGCACTTGTGCCACAAATATAATTTTGTCAAATGTTTATGAAGGAGAATTAATAATTCGCGTTTTCTCACGGTCGTGTTTTTCACGGATAAAGCGATATTATTGATACATTACATAGTTATACTTCAAAGTTTAATAAAAAAAACTGGTCCTTGAATTTTTCATTCAGATCTCTATAAGCCTGTGATACTTGTACAAACGTTTCTGCAACACCCTATATATTAATCTATACACCAGATCTATTAAATATTCTGTTAAAGTGGCTTTAGTAGCTTTCAAAATAAAAGTTTACACGAGAGATTCGTTTTCCAATGAAAGCGCCGAAAATTTTATATAAAAATTTTTCTACTTTCAAACAAAATATCTATTGATACATTCTTAAATTTATTATATATACATAAAATTGAAACGAGACTGACTTGCACTTGATGACTTGAACTGTTTGAAATTTGTCTCCGTATAAAATAGTCATCTGTAAAATAGAAAATGAATATGATATTAATGCATTTTAATGAGAAGGATCAAGTATTCGCTTGACTAACATTTTAGGATTGGAGTTGTCATTACCGCCACTTTTTTCCTCGCGATAAAGTAAAATAATACTCAGTTATTATTACAAGTAGGTTCTCGTTCTCTTATTAGTAATTATAATATTTTAATATAACTGTATAATATTTATAGAGTTTATCACACATTCAACTATTTAGCATTTATCATATTAGTCTATAATTATAGGATATGTACAGTACATCCTTTAGATCAGTACTAAAATGCATTTCGGCTAAAAATTTTCGGTCTTCCTAAGTTAGAAATTTTTGTCTATAATTATTTTAAAAAACATTGCATAACAAGTCTCATAAAACAGCAAGACATCCATCTGTTTAAAATACAACTATGCAGCACTACATAACCAAAGTTAAACATATATAAATAAACCATTAGTTGCCAATAGCCACCATACATTTAATATTTTGGTTCTACATTTCCTTTTTTTGTACGTGTTATTTCATTTTTATATGTATAGTAAATCCAATACACAATAATATAACCTATATATTTTTATACATACAGTAGTTAACGAGACTGTAAATAAATATTCACTAATTCCATAGTTAAAATGCCATAACTTTTCGTACTTATGTGAATTTCGTTCCTTGAGTTTCTTTTTATTCATCTTACATATATCTTACTGTTTAAAATATTTGCCCTAAAATTAATAGAAATTATTTAAATATATAAAATTATAATTAATAAAAGTTTTTAAGACAAATTTACCTACTATATTACCTAAGGGCGTATTAGGTTCTTCCGGGCCTAGGGCTTGTTGAAGTCCAATGGGGTCCCATTTTTTACCATTTTTACCAAACCAAACCAAACAAACCCAAACCTAACTTATTAACTATTTTTCACTATACGATAAGTGCTCATTGTTAATGAAAAAGTATTAAAAATTTATGATGATAAGTCAATTTTTGTGGGCCCTTGACACTTGGGGGCCCAGGGCTTTAGCCCTATTAGTCCCTATGTAGATTCGTCCATGGTATTACCCTTTGGTTGTATTTCATTTGCAGTATGTTTCTAATCATGTAAGATCACAAATTTTAGGAAGAAACACTATTACTATTCATTGAATCTTAACATACAAAAATATATAGTCTATATATGAAAGTTAAATAACAATACTTAGTTGAATGTTAACTTTCATACTTTGTATATATACTGTATTTTTTGTAAGTTAAGATTCCATCAACAGTAATAACGTTTGCTCCTAAAATTTGTGATTACTTATTAAATATTATTTTGTGTATCTAAATAATTTTTATTAATGTTGGAAGAAAATAGCTTAAAGTGTAACGATATATGTAAGATAAACCACATACGAAAAAAAGACGCAAGGAACAAAATAAATATAAGTACGGAAAGTTGTGATATTTTTGATTATGGAATCAATGAGCCTGTGAATTACTAACTACTGTATATATAAAAATATGTGTTATATTATGTAATGGATCTATTATACATTCAAAAAATGAATTAACATGTATAAAAAAGAAAATGTAGAAGCAAAAATTAAATATATGGTGGCTGTCAACAGCTAATTGTCTGTTTATTTGATTTGTTCAACTTCGGTTATGTAATACTGTATAACTGTATTTTAGGCACGTGGATGTCATGCTGTTGTATGAGTCTTGTTATACAATCTTTGTTATAAAATCTATAGACCGAAAATTCTAACTGAAAACGGCCGAAATGCACTGTAGTACTGGTCTAAAGAATGTACAGTGCATATCCTATAATTATAAATTAATATATAAATGCTAAATAGCTCAATCTGTCATAAGCTGAATACAGTAGATATAACATAGTAGAATTAAAAAATGTTTAATAATAGTCAGTGTTGAACATATTACTGAACTAAATATTCAAAATGAATATTGAATATTATGGTAAATACAATTTAGAATGGTTAAATACTTATTTTAATAAAGTATAAAAAGAAAGACTATATTTTCTAGAAAGCTGTTATTCTAAAGTTTTTATTTTTCACTACACAAAAATACAATTCAATATATCTTCATAAATTTACTTTGCATTAATCAAATACTTATATAATTTAAAATATATAGTTTTAAATTTAAGAAAAATGATAATAGAACAAAATTACAATAATTCATACATCGAATTTTACAGCTTGTTTATTACAAAATTAATATCTTACGTAACTATTTAAACAAATATTTAATATAAACTTTTATTGAAATACTTTTACCTAAAGTATAAAAACAAACTCATTCCTACATATGAGCTAACTTCAAATCAGAATTATAAAATTTTGATTATTTTTCAAAAACAATGCATTTTTTCAAAAAAAGACTATTCTTCAAAGAAAAGCTATTTTGAACCAATTTTTCTTAAAAGTCTCAGCTATTAATAAAAATTTGAGTCAAACTCAATGTCTCCGGCTAAGATGGATCTAATGTCCCCTTAATTAAATTATGAAAAATATGCAAATCTTTTACAATACAAACGTTGTTGCATCTACAATAATTTGGCTGAATATTAGAGAATCTTTTGAGCAATATTAGTGAAGGAACTTTAAGGCATAAAGTAAAACTCGAAACCCTTTTTCTGTGACGATGCTTGTTTTCTTGATTTATTAATTAAGAAAACAAGCATGTTCACAGAGAAACATTCACAAGAAAAGCATCGTCACATTGTTTAATCAAAAACTTCCTGTCGCTGTAGTCTGTGTAATGTGCACTTCATTTACATATTGATTCTTACTGTCAAATCTGGTTCCAGTATTTTATGCAACAATTTTCAAAACTTCTTTTATTTAGAATTTTAGATATTTACGCTGAGCTTTACTCTTCAACTTGATTTCACATTTTTATTTATTTATTGGATTCTAACTATTTCTCAGTCACCAATAATGTTTTAACGGTATAGTTTTGATGATAACTGTATATTCAGATAATATTAATTTAATAGCTTGCAGAAAGTAGTTACGTAACTAATAAAATGTAGTTGAAACAACAAGGGTTGTTATAATTGTAAAGACACACTCGAGAGAGCTTCTACTTATTGCTTCTATTTTGTCAAGCCAAAATTGCATCGTTTCCTTTTAAAGAAGCTTTTGGTTTTACTTTTTCGGCTTGTTATGTGTATAACACGAGAAAGTATGGTCTCTGATTTAAACTTCCGAATTGTTTTTGAGAACCTTCCCGTGAGATCTCTGAACCCAAAAAAGTAAGAAAGAGAAAAGAAAAAAAATTTCGTTGATATGTATGTATGTGTTTGTGTGTATGTATTTGTGCATTGATGCTACTAAATTTTGGTAGTTAAAAGTCGAGAGGTGGGGAGATAGAGAGATCAAAAGTCATATTTGGAGTGGAATCGAAGTTAATGACGAATTTACTCATTATTAAAATTTACTTTTATAAAACTCATCTCTATCCCAAAATTAAGCGGTGAAGATCTAGAGAAGATCTAGTGATGTTGTTTTCCAAACTCTGTCTAGTTGAGTTGGTTTCCGTGTATATCATGATTCGATATAGTAGATTCAGGTTCGATGGAAGCAATTTCCACACTCAATTTAAACTATATTTACAGTTTATTTACAAATCCAAAATATGTAGAATGTACAGGATCGAAAACATAGTATATACAGAATATATAAAGCGTGGTGTCTCACGTACCAGGTTGGCCTTCGGAAACTATTAGACATTAGACTCTGTAGAGGGCTCAGTCGGCTTGTGGAGTTGGCTAAACTATACAGTCCGTCCATTCTCTCCGCACTTACCTGTTCCTGAGATCGTTATCAGAAGAGTTCATTCTCTCTACGCTCAGCAGGCTTTTCATGTGCCAGAAGCTACCGTATTATCAGTCTCTTGCCCTTCTCTCCTCCCTCTCCCGTTCGCTCTGCTATTTAAGGGTTTTTTGGACGGAAAACTTCCGACCAATCACAAACTGTTCTTTTCTTGAACAGCTTACACTTAGGTCCGCTGTTATCCGACGAGAATGGAGCTTACATTAACGTCCACCACTTGTTTACGTTTAGTAGTTTTTTTTTAATATCGCAAGCGGCCACAGGTGGGCCCAATTGACAAAGTCGGCGCTTCTTTTTCCTGTTTACAAGTCAAGACCTTACAAGTGATATATTACCTGATCGTATTTGGGTCCAAATGACAAGGTCGCGCTTCTTTTGTTTCCTCTCTGCTAAAAGGCCAATACTTTACATAAGTGTAATTAGTATTTTACAATAATTCATAATATGAAAGTTTTATTAATAAAATCTCATAACAGATGGCGCCACATACAATTTTAAATTTATTTTTCGGAAAGTTATGCAACTCGTTGCTGGCTGTTTTATAAATCATTTGGTGTATATGAATTAATAGATCAAAAAGTAAACGCAAAACATGAAGTCACGCGATGATTATCTCAGATCACATAATAATTCTATTTTCACGTGACAATCAAGCGATGATTTGAATTATGTCATGTCACCTGACAGCATGATCAATGATACATTAAAAATTTAAAAAAGCAATTACTTTAAATACTTAATATTTTTAAATAAAACCTTTAAAAGACAAATAAAAGGCGGTCACATCTCTAACAAGATATTAAACATATAGTGTAAACATTGGTAAATTCGTGTTAATATTAATTATTGTTTAATTATCGGATATATATTACGTAAATGGACCCGTTAACTATATTATTAAAAGAACAATACTCTCAAGATAACGTTATGGCTTTTTATCATTATGAATATATTTATAACTTAGTTTTCTAGGAGTATATTTCTTATGTTTCGTACAGGTAGTTATTTCATAATATCGTGGGTAATTTCGTGATAATACATTGCTAATTTTGTGAGAGGGTTCTATTTGGTTGCAATTTGAAAAAACTTGTAGACCTATAAATGCCCACTGTCGTTCGTCTGCATATCTGTCGTTGCTTAATCTGGAAAACAGTTGAATAGATGAAAGCCGAGACCAGATATAGAAAGCTAAGGCGCAGAAAGCCCGATTAACTATACAGGTATAACAATTTCCGATGCAAACCGGAAGTCACGTTATTTCAATCCGAAATTTTTTCTCTGAAAGGAGTTTGATACACTACTCAATTGCTAACAGGAAAAGTATCAGGTACAGGAGCAAGCCACTACTGATTTGAGGTAGAGAGCATATATTTTAAATTAAATAAATTAAAAATATGATTAAAAATTGCAGCTCGGCATTATGACGCGAGACCTCTGAACCCAAAAAGTTAAAAACAAAGAGAAAAAATTCCGTTGATATGTATGTAGGTGTTTATGTGTATATACGCCCTATTTGTGCACTGATGCTATTAAATTTTGGCAATTAAAAGTCGTCAAAACTCACAATAAACAATTGCTCATACATTGAACTCTTTCCATCCTCGCGACTTTAAAAAAGTTATCTTTTTCCACATTGACGATATTTTGATGGCATTTCAAGTAATAATTTTATGATATATTGGTTATTTTCGTCCTTACTTTTTGATCTAAAGAATATGAAAGAAACACAGGATATGTTTAACTAACATTATCTAAGTTACATATATTATTGTTTTATTTTTCTAATCGACGATAATTAATTATGAAATAGTCCTTGTGTGTGATATGTCTAGAATTTCACAGAGAAAGCTAAGAATGTTGTCCAAATATTAGGAAATTTAAGCGCACATTACAATAAAAAGTAATAACTGCATGTTTAAATACATGTCCATTTCTTAGTTTATTAAAATATAAAATAATAATTCACTCACCATCAATATTTTGTTTGTAAATTTAAGATAAAGCTAGTCTCAAAAAAACACTTCTACAAATTTCCAATTCTCTTCTTACAAAGAAGACGAAAATTGGAAAAAATGGCAATTATAACAGTTATAAAATGACAGTTTACTCAAACGAACAAAATTTTCAAATTTAATATATTCCACGCTATCTGCGAGCAAAATTTCAAATTTCGTCTTACATTACTTATTTGATGGAGATGAATTTAAAAAGTATCACGAAATTTACCAATGTTTACCTACAAGTTTCAGACTTTCAGTAGTAAATCTAGACGACAAAATGCCAATCGCAAAAGTCCAAAACGGGCCAACGAATTTATTTAAAATTTAAGACGTCGGTAATAATCATCATAGACACTAACTATTTTTTACTTTATCCAAATATTTTTGTCATGTTTCTGTCGCATTTTCAGTTATTTCTTTGTTTATTTGACAACTCAGTACATAGATCATGCACCCGTGTCGTACGTTTTAAGCACTGAATCGTACATTATTCACGATTTTCTGAGCAAAGATTATAAAACCAATCGCTTTTCTTTTTTTATTTATCTTTTTAACTTTCATTGTTTGTATCCATCAATTGCCCATTTTCTTTTATTTTCTGCTCTTGCCATTAAGGTTGCCTCTGAAGTGTGTAAAGACAAGGAATTCATGAATTTATAGTATCGTTTCTTCCCTGCACTTATTTTTTCTGTGTTAAAACGATGTAGTTATTTATATTTTTCTGCCAATTGAAGCGCCAGTTTTTTCTAGATCAGCTGCACATGTAAGCCCAAAGAAACATGATTCTAAACTAAGACATGTTTAATTAACTCTTTCTTCATATTTTCAGTCAGACCTTTAGGCCCTCCGAATTTGATTTTTTTAAAATTTAATCCTTGATGATGACGTCGTAGAGTTGGTTTAGAGATTTTTATATTGTCTGTGTGCTTCATTAAATGCTTAATTAATATCACATGTTACTGCGTAATGCTTAATGCCTCATCCATATCCTATTATAAATTCGTTTTGACATGTATTAAACAATATAATTAAACAAAAAATTATACAATATCTATAATTAAACCAAAAAGAAAATCAAAATGAAAGCAATATTAGGCCTATATATTGTTTAATGTATTGTCTTACTTCCACAAACACTTGGCAGATAAATGTTAATAACATAGAGAGTAATTCTTTAAATAGTACCAGTACGATTTGGGAATCTTACATGGTATTACTTAAGCCACTGCACGAATTGCATTTCAAATAAACATAAGAAAACAATAAATTACGATTTTCTTTCGAGTAAACAATTACTTAGAATACAGAATAAAATAAACGCTTAAAAACGAACATGAATATATAAATAATTTACTTGCTACAAAGCTTTCAAACATATACAGAAAATTATAAAAAAAACAACAATAAACATATTTGTTAATAAAATTTGTTACTAGTTTAAGTCGTTAAACTTAAAAGACACTTAAAACACTTAAAAATTTAGAATTGAATGAAACTTACAAGGAGACCCTATGGCTTTGGGGAAACGGATTTTGATGATCTTCGGTGTGAAGGTAGTACACCGCGTGAGTGTACTACCTGTAAAATACTAAAGTGCAATACTCAAATGTAATCGAGAAAAATGAACGTAAAGTTTTCTTTAGCAATTTATGTATAAGTTACGCGTACTATCGCTTGAGCGTGCTGTGGCATGAGTGATAACGCTCCTGACTCATGCCTTGCATGCTCGGGTTCAATTCTCTTGTGTATAATTTTTTTTTATTCATAAATACTTATAATGTATTTATTTATTTACTCATTCATTTATTTTTTATTATTTATTTATTTTAATTTAATTTCTACTGTTCCAAGTCTAATATTTTTACTTCGAAAACCCACCTTTTTCAAGTTGAGAGAGAAGTATTAATACTTATGCCAGGTTTGAACATGGGTCTAGAGTCTTTTTCACTCACTCTTTAACTCTTTGTTGACCAATTTCCACGCATCCAACACATCCAATGTATTATTGTATAATTCTGTGCCTATCAGCATAGCATCTTCAGATAGTGTATCAGAAGATGTTGCAATTAAATTATTTTCGAAAAGTAAACTCTCATAATACACTACGCCATCGTTTAGCCGCTGCTTTGATACATCACTGTATAAAGAGTGATCATCAACAGTCTTTTCGTCACAACGTGAAGAACTTGCTTCTCTTGATGACATTTTTATAATTATAAAATAACTTTTCAAAATAAATTTCACCGCACAAATACGTCTATTCGTGTCAGAAATAAACTGTTATTTAGAGTTGTACAAAACAATATTCTACGTCTTTCTAGCCTAGTGCCAAAAAATAACTAGACAATGTTAATTTTGACAAAAAGTTACAAATTATCAAGTTTAAATGTCAGTTCAGATATATATATATATATTCTTATTAATTTCTCTAATAAAATGTATTGAAAAATATCGTATTTAAAACTAAAGATATTAATAAATGTACGTGATTTTCTTTCGTACGAATATAATGATAATTTGATTTTTGGTGAATTTTTTAAAATAATATTCCTGACTGACCAGTATTGCCCTCGGTCATTTTACAAACTAAAAGTAAACAACAGGGCGTGCAAATTGGTCAACAAAGAGTTAAAAAGTGAGTGAAAAAGACTCTAGATCCATGTTCGAACCCGGCATAAGTATTAATAGTTCTCTCTCAACTTGAAAAAGGTGGGTTTTCGAAGTAAAAATATTAGACTTGGAACAGTAGAAATTAAATTAAAATAAATAAATAATAAAAAAATAAATGAATGAGTAAATAAATAAATACATTATAAGTATTTATGAATAAAAACAAATCATACACAAGAGAATTGAACCCGAGCACGCAAGCGCAGGAGTCAGGAGTGTTACCACTCACGCCACAGCACGCTGAAGCGATAGTACGCGTAACTTATACATAACGTGCTAAAGAAAACCTTAACTTCATTTTTCTCGATTACATTTGAGTATTGCACTTTAGTTTTTTACAGGTAGTACACGCACACAGTATACTACCTGCACACCGAAGATAATCAAAATCCGTTTCCCCAAAGCCGTAGGGTCTCCTTGTTAGTGTTATAATAATGGCGATGGAAATACAGTAAATTCTTGATGATCAATTAGATATCCCTCGAATTATTATTTAAAGATATTTTTAATTAGATGCATTTCAAATCTGTTTCTCTGCTACAGAATAGTAAGTAGTTAATTCAACTTTATGCCACGATTTCATGTTTAATTACTTTTTGAGACTAACAAACTATTAATAACATTTGCTTTCATTTCACAATTATGAAGGACTTATATACCACAAAACAATTAACATAATTAAAAATTCAGTATTCGATATTTATTATAGTAGGCTTATATGAGACCGCGGATTTTAGAGGGGAATTTTTAAATGAAAGAAAATTTTCCTTTTTTTTTTCGTTCGAAATTGTTGTAAACACGTTCCTTAGAAAAACTCCTCGTAGAGTATCGGAGCAAAGGTCTCCTCCAACTATCAAGAGTTAGGTGGGAAAGTTGGCACTTAGTTGTCAAGAATTGCAAGTCATTGTCAACAACGGATCGCTTTCCCACACGAATGCTATAAAAGCGCGAGCTACAGGAAGCTCAGCGCGCGTCCTCACTCAAAACTTATTTCTGTACTTGTGCCAGTCGATCTTTATGCGAAGGACTTAGATCCCGTCAGAGAAGACATTCAACAGCTGCAGACTCTTCCATACCGTCGGCGTTTGCCATACTTCGATGTATATGTAAGTTCGTTGACCTGGTGGAGATTGAGGACTTAAAATCCCAACTCTCGGACACCAGTGTAAGTTCTCCGACTTCTAGGGGGGATATCGTTAATCCCGCGAAAGGATGGTCTAGGGTCGTTTGCGCGTGGGTGTGGCGGAGGAGACACGGATGACAAGTATATCACAAAAAAACCCCGTTTATTTAAACACAAAACAACTCACACTATGCACAGTTCTTTACACAATTGAATGTTCGAACGTTTAGATGTCGCGGGTGCTTTCTATCGTCGCTCGAAGGTAGGCCCCGGGGCAGCGGCAGGTGAAGAGACTCGTAGGCTGGTGGATCCGCTTCGAAGAATCTACTTGACACCATCAGTTAGCTCTAAACGGAAAGTGCTGATGGAACTTTGGAACTTGCGCTCATATTTTTCCCTATTGTTGTCTAGTCTGTGACGTTTTATAATTTTAACGACTCAACGCGATGTTCCTTTTTGTCATTAACCTTTCCCATTTTCAAAATTTCTATGTTCTAATTATTTGTATACGAGTACCTTGTCAAAGTTCCATCTCTACTGGAGGACGCTTTACAATTATTGCGTTCTGTTTTACATCAATAACATTTTTTCTTGTCGTGGTTTCATATGACTAGAACAACTAATCCGATCTTTATTCGGTTTTGAACAATGAAGTTTTTTTTTCTAGTTTCGCTTTGCTTTAACAATTTTCTAATATAAACGTTTAATGTCAACCCGTTTTTGGGACCTCACACATACCGTTCATTCTCGCATAGAGATATTGTTTGTTAGCACTCTGTGAACTCTCTCTCTCCTCCAGAAACGGGATTAGACGTAGCTAACAGCTTCCCTTTGTATAACTTGCATTTAACCGCATTTAATCGAGTAGACTTGTAACGATCTTGTATGTTAACCTTAGCTAACCAATAAGTGTTTTATTTGTTAACCTGTCGATCTCTTTTTTCCGGAAAGACGCCTGTCCACGTACCGACGCACTCCCCACTCAGTTTTTGCTTCCTAAGCCATCCAACAGACGCAGAGATCGGGTTTTACCAGTCCATGCAAATTAAGTGGTCAGAGGGGATTAACCCTGGCTCCCTGCTTATCTCACACTTATTATCTCCCTTTTATATTTATTATAATATTAAAGAAATAGTATTTTAATACACTTATATTAAAAAATAAATTACATCTTCGAACTTACCGCATCAATCATCCTCTGCTTAATCTCATGATAAGAGATGCTTAATTTGTCAGCTTCATTTACGTTTCTTTTAAAAAGACGAGAATGTTTTATTGGATTTTGTAGAACTATGCTCATATAGTAAGAATTTCTGGCTATATATATATATAAAAATAGAAAGCATTAAAATTCTAATAGTTTCTCTTACACACGATATTTTTCAGTTTTAAATACGTAATTTTTTGCGTTACATAAAAATATATATAATAATTGCGTTACATAAAACATATATTTTTATGTAACGCAGTTTATGTTAAAAAAATTCATAATAGCAATCATTTTTTAGAAAGATTAAATGTACTATATATCTAAATATATATAATTTGAGTTAAAATGGCAGAGTATATTTCACAATTTTAAACAAATGTAAAAAAGAAAACTAAAATGTCTTCTAGCTTCTGTCCTGTCTAATCATTAGGAACAAGTCTTCACTTTGCAGAGATGACCTTCTATTGTAGGTTACGCCTCTGCACAATTATGTAAAATAGTTCTAAGTAGGCTGACGATAAGCAAATTCCTTATTTAAAAATATACATAAAATAGAGAATGTTGTTTTTGATGCTTAGACAGGACAAAAGCAAGAAGACATTTTAGTTTTCTTCTATATATTTGTCTAAAGTTATATTCAAATAATTTATTACATTGTTTTTTGTCTCCTTGGCCCTCTTTTCTTCCCTATGAGCAAGAAAAGGGTCTTTTTATCATTCCCATTGTGATTCGACCAGGCTCACAACAGAGCAGCCAGATATTGATGAAAGACTGGTTCTGACATATCCCGGAAAATTTCTGGGATTTTTTGACCTATATGGATTCGTTTCCAAATCCCCAAAGTGGAAGCATGGTCTGCATATTCTACTGGTCATGCTACTCCCTATTCTTGCCGTGTTAAAATTTTATTAACGCCTCCTGCTCTTTCTGATGGAGCTGAAATCGCTGTTTGATCTCTTTTTTTGCTAGATTTCAATGGCAGTTCTTGTTCATAAGGGTTTTAATAAGTAAATATTTAAGTAAATTTATTTTTTTTTAAAATATTTTTTCAAATGCATTAATGGTTGTTAACTGCATTCTCAAAGACTGCAATTAATTTTGCAAAAAAAAAAATAACTATAAACAATATACACTCTATATATACTAGGGCTATATATTAATACATATACCGGTTATATATATATATACCAAGGGCAAAAAGCAATTTTCTTTATATATAATATATACTGTATATATATATATATATATATTATATATAAAAAATTGCTTTTTGCCCTTGGTATAATTAAACTAATTAAAAATCTACTAATGTGAGGTAGATAATAAGTTATCTACCTAACATGACATACTTATTATATTACATTACACTACGTACTTATTATCTACATTACATTAGTAGATTTTTAATTAGTGATCTCATTACTTTGACCTTTATAAAGCCTTCACTACTTTTAGCACTACCCAGGAGTAACAATGTAAACATAGTAGTTTTCTGCTCTCCTTTCAGATGCTTGTTTTCAGCGAGTTCCCTTGCCTCTCATTATAGCAATGCTTGTTTTCGGTGAGTCACTTTACTTTTCACCATTGCTTGAGATGTTGGTTTCCAGGAAAAATTTTATAACAAATATTCAAAATGATGCCCTTCCACTTTGATGCATTTGTTGAGCCGAGCTTAAAATTATCACGCTTCAGATGACCTTCAAAGGTCAAATTAGGGTTCTCATGGTCATGGCTGATTGTGAAATTTTCCACTTTTTCCATGTAAATGTAATTTTTATCTTTTTGCCTATTCCAGTAATAAAAAGTATGGTTTCCCATTAGAAAAATCTTATAATTTAAACCTTAAAATAATGTTGACCTTTGACCTAGACCATAAGGTCAAAGGTATATCCGGTTGTGAAATTTCCCGGTCTTTTCAATGTGGGGGTCAAAAATATGTGTTCCCATTAAAAAACAGATTTTACCCTCAAATGACCTTGAAAGCCAAGGTCAAGGTCACACCCAAGGTCACCATTTGATTGGCTCTTCGAAACCTTACAACTTTTTGTCTATACCTTTTTTCCCAAAATAATGAGATCCAATTAACTTATTTCATTGTCTCAAGATAAAAACTACATCCTGTTTATAATCATTCTATACATAAATAATTTATCCTAACAACAGTGTTTATAATTAAAGTTCCACTTTGAAATGGCCATAAAATGAAAACTACTGCACAGAATGTTATCAAACTTGATAATAGTGTACATGACGTCATGGGATTTTATTTTTCCCGTGAAAAAAAAAAGAAACAGTTCAAAAACTTATCACCAAGGGGAAATGATGCTGTCTGCAATATTGTTAAACAAAATAAGACATAAAGACATTGGTTGAAAATGTTTTTAATCGTTTCTAAAACGTGTTACAAAGCATGTTCAAGTGTGGTGTCCATCATTTTCTGAAAGCAAGTCAAATTCTTCCTGATATGCTTCCTGAGAGCTACTGTTGAAAACACAGTAATGTGATTTAATTTGCTTTGTAATACGTTTTAGAAACGATTAAAAATATTTTCAGGGATGTCTTCATGTCTTATTTCGTTTAACAATATTGCAGACAGCGCCATTTCCCGTTGGTGGTTAGTGTTTGAACTATTTTTTCGCAGGAAAAATAAAATCCCATGACGTCCTGTACATTATTACCGAGTTTGATAACATTCAGTCCAGTAGTTTCCATTTTATGGCCATTTCAAAGTGGAACTTTAATTATAATTATTATACACCCTGTATTTTAGTTTGTACTGTACAGTGTAATTACTGTATAAGTTGTAATTATTTAAAATTTAAATAATAAATTATTATTTAATATTAAAATTGTAATACATATTTTCATATTCAATTTTATTTGTCTAACAAATAATTTATTCTACATAAATTTATTTCTAGAGTGAAAAGAGAGAACATTTGTTATTTGAATTTTCACATTTTGAATATTTCTTAATTAGGTAGATAATATTTATATATATACATATTTAAAATATATAGAAATTTTTATTTTATTTTATTTAGTTTAGTGTTTTCAAATGAGGAAGCTTATTATTTATTCTCTTAGAATCACATTATGTTATGAATAAAAATACAAGTAATGTTTTTGCAGAAATTTTAAATATAATTTATAATTTTGTTAAAATCTTCAATCCAGAAAATTTATAAATTTCCTGTGAGAAAAAGCGGAAGTTTATTCTATGAAATTTTGTGTTCTTCAACTCAGACAAAAAATAGACTGAAAGAATATAGACAAAATTACAAATATTAATTGTATTACAATATTTATCAAGAGTTCAATAACTTATGTCAAAAATAAAAGAATATCATTCATTAATTTACCAACTGATAGAAACAACTATTAGAATTACAGTTAAGAATTTAATAATGTAATAATGAAAGAATACATTTAAAAATCTAAAATGAAAAATGCATAAATTGCATGTTTTAAAAGTATGAAAACAAAAATGCATTAGTACAAAATGAAATTTTTATAATTTTTATGTTAAAACAAAAATGAGTTTGCTTATGTTTATACTAAGTCTATATCAGTTACATGTATCCTGATATAGACTACAAAAACGTTTAATAATCTATATATATAATCGAGACGAGTTGATAATAATAATAATAATAAAGCAGTAACTCTAGCAGACTCAAATAACACATCATTAAACTTACACTCACATCATATGGACACAACGCAACATATAAAAAGCATAGACACCATTAAGCAATCGTGGGCTCAAAAGGCACTCCATGGCAGGCATCCTTATGATCTGGCCCAGGATTTTGTTGACAAAACTGCGTCAAACAGCTGGTTAGCTCGGGGATGTCTCTTTGGGGAGACGGAAGGATACATGATTGCCATACAGGATCAGGTCATAAATACTAAAAACTACAGAAAACACATACTCAAAGATGCAACACTCACGAATGACACGTGCAGAAAATGTCACATCATGCCAGAAACTATACAACACATCACTTCTGGTTGCAAGCTCTTGGCACAGACAGATTATTTACACAGACATAATCAAGTAGCAAATATAATACACCAAGAGCTTGCAAAGAAACACAAATTAGTAGACATCCACGAACCATACTACAAATACATTCCACAGACAGTATTGGAAAACAACACGCACAAAATGTACTACGACAGAGCCATAATCACAGATAAAACAATTTACCACAACAGACCAGACATCACACTCATTGACAAACACAATAAAATCACATACATTATAGACATATCCATTCCAAACACTCACAATATACAAAACGCATGCACTGAAAAATTAGCAAGTACACAGAACTCGCCCAGGAAATAAGGCATCTGTGGAGGATGGATAGGGTGCTTATTGTACCGTGTTGTTCTCTCCTCTACAGGTGTGCATACCACACACACTACACAAAAGCCTGGGCACATTACAATTGAGTAGAAACACATACATCACACTTACAGAAGGCCACTATATTGAATACATGTCATATTGTGAGAAATTCCTGAATACAGACACACACACTGATACACTTCTTTAATTTCTGTTTTGGTTACTATGCCTTGACTTTGGTCCGGCATAGTACTTAAGCCACCGGTGTTAACCGAGTATATCTAACTTAACCCAACATAATAATAATAATCAGTGCAGAGCCAAACGGTGTAGAGTTGAAAGTTGAATATTTGTCACAGTTAGGGCACGTCACGAGAACGCACACTAAGAAGGGGTTTTTCGAAATTCCTCCCCACGGGGGAGAGGGACAGGATTAAGGCTTAACACTTCCATCAATAATGGAAGTGTTAGTAACAATGGAAGTGTGAAGTAACAATGGAAGTGTCAACAATGAAGTGTTAACACTGGAGGTGTTATGTAACAACGGAAATGTTAAGAGCCTAAATGGTTAAGAGCCTAAATGGTTAAGAGCCTAAATGGTTAAGAGTTGAAAGTTGAAATTTAATGCATAGGGTACGTCACGAGAACGCACACTAAGAAGGGATTTTTCGAAATTTCTCCCCACGGGGAGAGGGACAGGATTAAGGCTTACACTTCCTCTACAACGAAAGTGTTACGTAACAATAAAAGTGTTAAGAGAAAGCGACGTGCAAGACGCAGATGGAGAAAAAAACGAGCGCTGGAGAAAAAGAAAGAAATAGAGTAATATATTAGAGCATATTCGATTTTCAAATTTAAACACATTAGTTCGGTTTTTCTCGACTTTCTTCTTTAGAACATTCGATGAAAATCGAACGATATAATCAGAACACGTCGTGAAAATCGAACAATATTAGAACATTCGATTTTCAAATTCGATCTGTCTTTAGAAATACTTAGTTTGTTGATGAAATTACTCTCTTTCTTTTGTGACTATAACGTAATAATCTTAATCTTCGCTATCGTTACTTTTGCCCGAGCAACGCCGGGCCTACCTGCTAGTTGTCTAATATTTTTCATAAGATTATATTATTTCCAGATTAAAATCATTTGGAAATTAAATGCATTCGGATTTTTGTGAAATCAATGAACATCAAGTTATTGGCAGTTGAAGTTTAGTATTTATTTCGTTATTTGTTTGTCTGCTAAAATAAATCGCTCAAAGTCGGATAAAAACGAGTAGTTTTACTTGTTTTTAATCTGGAAATAATTATATTTGTTTTTAGAATTTACAAAAAATTTTAAGAATACTACCGATCCCATTGTTCTAAATTTTGTGAATAAGATTATCTGTTATTAGCCCAACAGAAAGTATGAAATTTTTAAAAATTATCACGTGTAAGATTTGTTTTTACATAATGCAGCTATTTTGTGAGATTGAGGTTAATTTATTATCTAGTTTTGCCAAATTTTCTATCTTTAATCATAGCTACGTGTAATTATTTATTGTCAAATTTATCAAAATTACCTTGAAAGATATTTATATTTTGTATTTATTTATTCAATAATATTTTTTTTTTCATTCACACATATTTTTTATAGATCTGTTTATCTTGAAAAAACAATACATCTATAGTTAATTATCAATGAGGCATCATATGTAACACTATTCTATGCTTAATTATGTGCCAAAAAATTAAACTACATTATAAAAAAGTCGATCTAAAATCAATAATTATGTACAAGGTCCCAATAGTAAGTGATTATAGAATAAATTGAGATCATATCGTAATCTCAATTACACTTTTTGTGTTTATATTAATTAGTGAAATATTCTTTAAAGACTCAAAAAATTTTGTATTTGCTATTCTACGAGGCTTTTCCGTAGCGTTGTGGAGCAATCCTCGACTGTAGCGCCACTTAACAGGAACGATTGTCATTGGTAACTTTTTCACGGAGGTTCATGACAGCAGAATATACAGGTCATAGTCGAAAGCTGTAACCTTAACTGCTTGGCTATCTGGCCTAATTGTAGTCATAGGATACATATTTTATATTGATACACCCATACTTAAATCTTAAAAAGGGAATTTAAGATTTCTTTTGTAAATTCAATGAATAAACTGCTAAGTTGAACGAACCAAAACATTTATTTAAAAAGAAATGTTTTCGGATGTATTGATATTTGGCCCATGATCAGCTCTTCAAACAAAACTGAGAACAAATGAATGTACATTGAAAGTTGAGTTTAGAAAATTTTATAACACAAATTTACAAATTAAAAATTAACATTTGATTACAAACAATTTAAGTATGAAATTTTACCGTTTAAGTTATAAAATTAAAAAAAACTGACAAATAATAATGTGCACTTTAGATATGAAATTCTTGGGCAATTCGTAAACATTTTTTAAAATCAGATTTTTAAAAATTCATAAACACTCAAAAAAAAAAAAAAAAATTCAAAAATCCAAAACTTTTATAAAAGCATAAAAATTTTGTAAAACTCTTTGAAAAATGTTATGTTATATGACAGTCGAATACGTGATTGTCATATAACATAATAGCACAATAAATAAACCTGCCTAGGAACTTTGTACAATTGAAAAAATTCGAATCATGTATCAATTACCTCCATTTTAAGTGTAGATCTAAGAAAGGAGTTGGCAATCCTTCTAAGTGTGCGTAGCAATATCGTGAAATGTATGACGCAATATTTTTAAACTTGCCAACCGAAGTTTTCGGAAGCATATTACATTTTGATCATTTTTATATAATAAAAAATCTACATATTTACATACTTCAGAAACGCGATAAATTATTTATGAAACACGAAAAAATATATTAAAATGTTGGATATTATCTTTTTAAGGAAAACCCTGAATATAAAGGTATAGATAATTTTTTTGATTAAAACGAATTGTTATTCTTTAACATTATAATAGATTAAAACAAATGTTTCATAATAAATAGTACAATAATCTAGTATTTTGCAATCTCGTTTCGCTGCTTGGTTTCAAACGTGTAACAATGTACAGAAAATTGAGAAAGTTAATAAACATAGTTTAGTTTATAAAATTACCAAATTCGCACACTTCACTTTTCGACATCACCATTGAAAGTGGACAAATGCATCTAGCGATTTTTTCGTTTTGATCATATTCACATTCAAGATTTTTCTTAATACATTTCTGCGTTTCGTCTGATGTACAGTTACCTGAAATGTATTATAATATAAAATAAAAAATGTAATTTTACAATATTTAAAAAAAACTATTATTAATTTTCTGTACTTGAACAGATTCCATTTTCTAACTCTCTCAATCCTTCAGGACAAACACATTTATATCCTTCATCGTTGATTTTATTCTCTTCACACCGTGCATTTTTCTTAGAACAATCAACATCTCCTATTTCTCCTTTCGCACACAATGCTTTCTCTAAAATGTACATTATTTAATTAATCAAATTATAAAAATAAGATTAATATTTTTCAAGTAACAAATATTACTGAAAATTACTTTAAAACAAATTATATAAGATATAAACTCTAATTTAATCCTATTAATTAATGCTATTGAACTGACTTATACTCTGTATGTCACTAATTTTAAAATCCTTTTAAATATGTTTAATTGAAGTTTTGAAAATTTTAAATAACATTGAAAATAAGAAAATTTATATGATTTACCTATACAGGTGTTCCCGTCTTTAGAGTATTCGTATTTTCCTGTACAATTGCATTTAAATTTTTCTTTATCCCAAGATGCACAACCCATTGGACAGATTTCTTTAATTTTTAAACTATTACATATATCTATTACAGTTAAAAATTAAATGTATGCATCAATTTTAACAATAAATTTTTATTAATTACATAAAATTAAACAATATAGTTAGTAATTTTCCGATATTTGGACACTAAACGAGAATTTTAATTATTTTCATAGTAAAATGAGAAATATCTTAAGTTATATCAAATTTGCTTTATCATGGTTCACATTTAATGTACCGTGTGCTGTTTTAAAAAAATATAACAATAAGCTTACTTTTAACTTACAAACATCAGAATTCTTTTGTTTTCTGCATACATCTGTATAGTCACATTTATCTGAGTACTATATAATCTTTTATAATTATATTTGCAATGTAAGAAATAAATTGAACTATCAATACATTCACATAACAGAAACTATGTACAGTTAAAATATCGTCATATGACAATTTTCAAAATGTGATAAAATGAATATGATGATTTCGTATAATTACAAGTAAATATTTGATTAACAATATAAAAATCTTTTAATTTCTTTAACGAAAATATATTAATTAGAAAAGTATTTATTATTATTGCATTTGAAATTATTTATTTATTTATTGTAAATTTAGTAGCGTGCGACTTCTATTTCTGTTTTAAATTTAGTATATTTTCATTTTACTGTAGGAAAGTCAACATCTAAATGATTGGTCATATTATTAAAATATTTATAAACTATATACTTACGAACACATTTATCTTGATTATTGTTTTCAGGAACGTAACTAAGTTGCATTCACATACACTATCTTTCCGTATTCCATTCTCACAAGTCGTATTATCTTTTCCTTTTAGATCTGTAATTCAATATAAAGCTTTAGAACTTTATGCTTACTTTTAGAATAATGTTATGTTTATTTACAAAAGAACAAAAATATGGACACCACATTAGCCTCTTTTTTATTATATATTATACATGTAAAGGAAATATGTAAGTAAATACGTAAATATATAATACTATTACATATTGGCATCTTTACTTATAAATTTCGGTTAATAGAATTATCGCTTAATCGGGGAAAGCATTTATTTAAGACTATTATACCTGGTCACGCGTTGCTGTGGCTCAAAATGTATCTATTATAAATGAATAACACTTCTCCGCGGGGGGGAGAATTTCGAAAAATCCCTTCTTAGTGTACGTTCCCTTGACGTACCCTGTTAAAACGCAATCAAAATGCAAAAAAACCGCATCTAACATAGTATAATAGAAACCCAGTTCTTGACGGTAAGCCTTAATCCTGTCCCTCTCCCCCGCGGGGGAGATTTTGACATCTATATTATATAAAAACCACGCCGGTATTCGAATGCAACGTTGTGTCAAAATTTCATAGCATTCGGTGAAGAATTTTCGGAGATTTGAGATTAGGAACAAACGAACATTTACATCTATATCTATATTCTATATATATAGTTATGGACAAAGTGATTAATAGGGGCATTATGAATAATGACCAACAAAATCGGGCATTGTAATAAATTTCAATAATATATCAAATTGACCGGTCATTATAAATACTGCTGATCATCTAGTTGGGCAAAGTGATAATAATACGTTGAGAAGTGATCATCCAAAATACGCTAGCCAATCAGCACTCGTATGTGAGTTGCGCGTGCGTATTGCGTTTAGTACCGAATTTGGTAACGGTCGGAACTGTTTGTGCTCTCAGCGAATTCCTCCCGGAGGGGAGCCGCCGGCAGGCCGCCGATTGTTTAACCGTCATTAGTTATTTTATTCATGATAGTTCTTGAACACACGTATCAATAACTAGTATGTATCAATATCTAGTGACGTTAAACAATCGGCGGCCTGCCGGCGGCTCCCCTCCGGGAGGAATCCGTCGGGAGCACAAAACAGTTGCCATGATGGTGCACATAGGTAAAATTATACCATTTAATTAATATAGTTAATTGTACTTAGTTTTAAAAGATTACATGTTCTTTTTAAAATATTTTGAAATTATCTACAAAATTAAATATTTCTAAATGAAATAAGTGGAGCTTTTTTTAAATCAAATTAATTAATGTCTCACAATTTAAAATTCGGTACTAAACGCGATACGCACTCAACGCGATATCTATGATATCGGCGTTTCAGACATAGATATCGGCAATTCAGAGTGCCGATTGGCTAGCGTATGTTGGATGATCCCTCCTCAACGTATTATTATCACTGTGCCCGACTAAGTGATAGCAGTATTCATAATCACCGGTCAATTTGATAAATTAATCAATATTTACGACACTGCGCGCTCTTTTTGGTCATTATGAATAATGCCCGATTAATCACTTTGTCCATAACATATATAAATGGACGTGTGTGTGCCTATATCTCACTCTGCAGCCAAAACTACACATCGCACATGAATGGTGTTTGTGGGTGGTAGTAGCCCCAAGTCTCCCATCGTGCACTATGGTGGTTGCGTCTCGATAGCTATAAGGGTGTGGGAGATATGGGGGTTGAAAGTGGTTGACTACAAAAATGTATGACGCTTCAATAAGAATGTTCTAGTTTTTTCTAGAAATTTCCAGAACCTAGAGGTGAAATTTGGTACACAGTTAGGGTACAGCATGAAAACGCACACTAAGAAGGGATTTTTTCGAAATTCCCCCCGCAGGGGGAGAGGGAGAGCATTAAGTCCTAACCTGAAGAACGGCTTCTACTCTACTATTTTAGATGCGATTTTTTGTTTTTAATTACGTTTAGTCTTCATTGAGTACTTAGGGATATTAAATTGATAACATTTCAGACATTGATATAAATCTTATATATATAAATTCTCGTGTCACAATGTTAGTTACCTTACTCCTCGAAACGGCTTTACCGATTTTTACCAAATTTTATATGCATATTCAGTAGGTCTGAGAATCGGCTACTATCTATTTTTCATACCCCTACACCATTTCCCCCCTTTCAAAAATATATTTATATATGGATTAAGGCTTTTATGCCCAACAGATGGCGCTAACTTCCGACGACCTAAGTTTGCTTTTCTGTGAAGCATTATGCTTTTCTGTGAGAATGGACTGAAGCAGATCATTTTCTATCTATCTATATAAATAAAATATAACGTTCGTTTATTCCTACCAATTCCTTTGAAATTTTGACACAACGTTGCATTCGAATACGCACGTGTTTTTATATAACATACATGTCGAAATTCCCCCCAGTGGGGGAGATGGACGGGATTAAGGCTTACCGTGAAGAACTCGGCTTCTATTATACTATTTTACATGCGGTTTTTTGCGTTTTTAATTGCGTCAACAGAATATACACTAAAAAGGGATTTTTCGATATTCCCCAGCGGGAAAAGTGACGGGTTTAAGGCTTACTGTGAAGAACTCGGCTTTTATTATACTATTTTAGATGCGTTTTTGATTGCGTTTTAATAGGGTACGTCAAGAGAATGTACAGTACACTAAGAAGGGATTTTTTGAAATTCCCCCCACGGGGGAAGTGTTATACATTTATAATAGATACATTTTGAGCCACAACAACGCGTGGCCGGGTCAGCTAGTAGTTTTATATATTTCGATTTTTTAACCAAATGTTCGAACCGTTTTAAATTCGAATTTGTTATTGCATATTGGTTCGATTATAGAACGATTGTAAACGTTCCAGAAAATTTATCAAATTAAAAACAGTTGGGTTGATTCTCAGCGGTAGGTGTTATATAACAATTTACTATGGTTGTTGAAATATTGAATGTAAATAGGGTTTGCTTGCAAAATCCGCGCAAACGAAGTCGCAGATAACAGCTGGGAATATGTGGGTTGAAAGTGTAAAGAATGGAAGTGTTAAGAGAAAGCGACGTACAAGATTTACAGGCGCAGATGCGATTTTATGCGTTTTTGCAGGAAATCGAACATATTTTTAGACCCATCTAAAAATTCTGTAATTAGTCTGGAAACAGGGGATCTAATTCTTGCATTCTGTGAAAACGGGTAAGGTTGGCTATAACATAATAATCTTAATCTTCGCTATTGTTACTTTTTGCCCAAGCAATGCTGGACTTATCTGCTAGGAAAAGAAAAGTCTTTTAACGCATGTCTTTTATATTAAAAAAAAACTATATTACATATAAATGTACGAACAAAAAAAAAAAAAAAAAAAAAAAACCCAGCGAAGCGGGTACTTGAAGCTAGTTTTTATTATATAATAATAGATGAATCTTGAAGGTCAAAATAAATCAACAAAATCAAAATTTGTTTCAGTTACTTACGATTTGCTGTTTAATCGTAACTGTGGCTGATAGATGATACACTCATATGATATGTGGTGATGAGGTCATTCTTAGGCCACTCAGTAACAAACATATATATATTTATTTGTCACTGAGTGAATTGGAAGTGTGGTAATTCTACTCGTAATGACTGCTAAACGGCAAGATTGTTATTGCTACAAGTATGTATTGTTTGGATTGATTCATTTGGTAGCAAAAGAGTTACATTCAGTGTAGCGATTTGTTTTTATTTTTAAAATTACTTTTAATTGAAATTTTACAGAATTAACACTATATGTTAATTAACAGTATATGTTAATCATACAGAATTAACACTATATATTAATTCTGTATGATTTATAAAAACTGTATTATTGCACAATTAAAGAATAATAAAACCAAATGTTTATAATTTAAAATTCATAAAAATACAATACAAACAGGAATTTCAAAAAATCAAAGTTGTTAGTCTGTAATGTTCCTTTTTTACAATATTATAGGTCTATTTTAAAATATTGTCTAATTTTATTGTTATCTGGATAAATTAAGAAGTTATCCAGATAACTTCTTAATTTACAAAAGTTTAACAAAAGTATTAATTTACTTTTCAAATCATGCCAAATAATTTTATTAAAAATTTATGTTTTTCAAGAATTAATTCATTATTTAACAAGCAGAAGATTGTGATTTAGTAAAGAGTTTAAATATGCATGTTCTTGAGAATATATATATGTTTAGTTGATAAGTAAGAATACTCTTACAATAACAGTAATTTTAAAATTAAAATTCATTATAATAATTATAGTGTTAATAAAGTATAATGAGCAATTATTTATTGTGACATCGTCACAATGCCGGGCTGCAATTTTTTTAATTATATTTTTAATTTATTTAATTTAAAATATGCTTGCCCTCTCAAATTAGTGTCTTGCTCCTGTACATGATACTTTTCCTGTTAGGAATAGAGTCTTGCCGGTCATCTAGCTAACTCTTTCAGGGAGAAACTTGAATTTATATGGCGTCACTTCCGGTGCAAAACGGTGGTTCTTATATAGTTAATCGGGCTTCCCGTAGCTAAGCTTTCCGTGTCTGGTCTCGGCCTTACTCTATCTAACTCCGTTCTCGAGATTAATTAAGAAAGGACACCGACAGACAGTAGGAATTTATGTTTACATTTTTTTCAAATTGCAGCCCAATAACTTTTAGAGTGAAGGTTTTCTGGAGTTCTGCGTTTTTCTTTTAAACTGTAATTAAAGAAAATAAAGCATGGCACGTTTTCTTGTGATAAAATATTTTGATTTTGAAGTCTACAGGTTATTATAATACTTCAAAAATGATATGGTAATAATGGTTGAATCCGGGGGTAACAGAATAAATGTACTCGTACCTTAATGATGCATTTTTGTTTGATTTACATGGTGCGCCACAAATAACACCAATTTCCTTCGATGTTTTGAATATAAATTTCTATCAATATTAATTCGGTTTTCAATGTCAAAACTTTACAAAAATTCGATAGTGAGTTCTATTTTAGGATAGATAACATGTATGTTTAAAAACACTTAAACATGACCATAACAAGAATTTAATTATAATCTACATACCGCAAGTTTTATTATCTGAATTCATTGTAAACCCTTCGTAACAACCGCATTTCTGTGTTTCATTCTTTATAGTACATATTTGTTGACACGACGTATCTCCCATTTTGCAATAGTTTCCTTTAATTTCTGTAAATATATCAAAGTTTACAGTAATCATTTAAAGAATTTATTAAATAAAATTCACAAAAAATTTACTTTTGTCGATATTATATATGTGAAGATTCACTAATTGAATCTTAGCTTAATTACTTTTTATTTTTAAAAAAAGGAAGAAAATTAAATAAATTTCTTACCGACACATTTTTTTCCGAACGGGGATCAAAATAATAACCTTTATCACAATCGACACTATATACAGGCCTACCGAATGAATCCGCTTTTACATTGCATATGGCGTATTTCCCATAACGATTTTTACAAATTTTTTCATCCACTGTAAAATTTTTACAAAATAAGATAAAACACTGAATTTGTATCAGTATACAGTGTTATTTTATAATAATATAAAATTCTTATCTAGTTTTATAAAACTTTGAAAATTTAAAATAGATTTTGAATTTTAGTAAACATATACAGTATAAAGATTTTGATTTCGTATTTTCTTTAGTTAAAATTATAGCATAGTTTCCATTGCATAACAAATATTTATATATTACTGTTAAATTCTATAAATAGAAACATATTATTATATACTTTTACTTTAAAATAAATTTAAAACAAATTTATTAAAAATGTCTCTTCACCCATTATCCTAAACGAAAATACCAAAATTATTATCGGTAAAAAACAGAAAAATTTTTAATAACTATTAAAAATATTTTTACGATAATATATACTACTGTTTAAACAACGTAATGAATACAATTACATTAAAAATGTATGAAATAGAATTTTGTACGTCATAATATGTAGCTGTTATACAGATAAATTTTGCTTTAAGAATATGAACTTTATACTGTATATAAGTTTATATATACTGTTAACCCTCAACATAACGGAGTAATAACGTAAAGTGATCTGATAATGCCGATGGTTCGTTGCATCCAAACATGTTGTTATTGCCAACTACAGTACGAACTTTATATGAGATATGATAAAAGAGACAACCTGTATTGTGATAAAAACGAAAGTGACGTCTCTCAAGCTGAGACGTAAACAATTGTTGTTGACGCACTGCCTAATGTATATCACACGTCGACTAACAGAAGCAGTCTGATATTCTCGAATGCTATATTTTCATTCTGGCAGATGCTTTGGAACAAACGAATTTGTAATGTTTTTTCCGAACACATTAATTTGAAATATATTCGGAATATTGTTTTCATAATGTACATCACACTAAACTCAAAAATGTACAGTATATATAAATATCTGATAAATATAATATTTTACAGAATTTTTACTAATAGTATTCAGAATACAGTATGCTAAATAATTCAAAACAAAGGATCACTTACAAACACAGTTTGTGCCATTTTCTTTTAATTCCTTCATACACTTGCATTCACCTTCTTTACATTCTTTAAATGCATCACATACTATACCTAAACATTTATCAATTTCTACACAAAAACAAATTGGAATTTTATAAACTTTTAAATATCGACCTTTATAAGCATTCAAGATACTTTAATATGAAAACAATTTACCTGAACATTTTTTTTTATAATAATCATAATACTGTTTTTTTCCAATGCAATTGCATTCGATTGCGTAAGTATCTTCAATTGATGTACACTTAGTACCATCACCACAAACTTCGTCATTGCATTGACTTTTAACTGAAAAAGTTTACGTATTAAATAAAACTCTTTGAAACTTTAAAGATTATATTGAATTCAATGTAAACAGAAAAACAGCAACAAACTTCGACATCTTCCTTGATCGCTGTCAAAATGATAATCTTTTTGTACACAGTCACATGTGATACTGTTTAATTGCACTTTGCATTCTGCTTTAGTTTTGTTGCAAAATTCACTCCATGTCATTGTTGTTTCATCTTTAACAATTAAAGATGAAACAACAATGACATGGAGTGAATTTTGCAACAAAAAAGTTTGCAACATAAAAGTTTATAAACTATTTATAATTTTTAGTACCTAAGCACAATTACTTATAATAACAAACTATCCATAATATTTAATTTCAATAATGTAATGTTCATAAATATACATGTTTATAATTTATAATAAATTATTTTCGGAAAAAGTACTATTTTCTCTTCTTAGTATTTTGTTACTTACGTGTATTATCAATATATAATTTTCAAAATCTTCAAACTGTTTTAATTACGTACTATTAAATTTAATTATACTTTCTCGGCTCTCATATGGAAAAGTAAGGCAATCGGTCGAAAAATCAGCCCCAAAGATTTTTACATTTTTGATTCAGGGCAACTTGAAACGTCGAGAAATCTAAAAAAATTCGGGGGTTTTTCTTTATGTGGTACGTAGAGTGTATGCGTTTGTGCGTGTGCGTGTGCATTTGAGTGTGTGTGTTGTGTGTGTGTGTGTGTGTGTGTGTGTGTGTGTGTGTGTGTGTGTGTGTGTTGAAACGATTTTGTTCATTCTATTTGAAGCTTAATAACTCGTTATTTTGTGAATGTTTTTTGAAATTTTGCAACGGAGGTTTGCGTATTAGAGGGGGTAAAACATTAAAAACCTTAAAATACACGTTAAAGGAAAGAAACCTCTGAAAACACCTCTCTCCAAAATCGATTACAGACGTCATATACCAACAAGAGACAGAGAATATATTAACTCCTAAAGATACTAAGATCTGCGATAAAGTTTAAATACATTAAAATTAGAAGACTGAAGCGTACCTTAAAATAATAATAATAATAATAATCTATATTCATAAAAAGGAAACCTTGTTACAGGGGGAATTGGTAAAAGTACAAAAAAGAAAAACAAAAAGTGCAAACAGTTAAAGTACATGTATGACTGCTATTAATTAATTAGCTAGAATATAAAATTATTTCGTATAATGGACATTTAAATTGTCAATAATTTGGGCAAAAAAATTAGCAATTTTATATATATTTATTTTTATAGATTGGCCCAGTGTGATCTATAATTTAATTCATTATTTGTAGAAAATAATTCAGAAGTTTGAAATTTATGTTGGTATTTTTTCGAAGCAGTACAATCTCTAAGATGAAGTGAAGAAAAACTATTGGATTTACACCAATAACATGATCTTGAATAGTCAGTATATGTATTGTTTGCAATTAAGGAATAATGGTTGAGACTCAGTTGAAGTAACGTACGTTTGATATTTAAAGTTGTATTCATTGTGATAATGTTTCGATTGAGTAGGAAGGCTTAGAATATGTGAATACCAAGGCTGATATCAGAATTAAGTATAGAATTTTGATCAGTGATTATCGACTGCGAGAATCCATCATCATAGTATAGGCATTTTTCCAATTGTTAATCCCGTTGTCAAATAAGGAAGCAGATACACCAAATGACTGTAAAACTTTATTAAATTTGTAGCACCTGTTGTTTTTGTTGGTATTGTCGTTATACATTTGAGTATTCATAATATGAAATAAAAATTTAATATTATCATTTTGAGTTTGTTAATGGGTAGTAAAATTGATTAGTGTTTTCAAAAAGAAGAGAAAAAGTTGACATCTGTTTGTTTCTGACCGTATAGCATAGCCTGGAACAGTACGTTCGAGTTTAAATAATTTACGTAAGAATATAATGTGAAATTTTTTCAAGTCATAGAACAAATCAATGGCCTAAATCGGACTGGAATATAGAAAAGCTGGCATTATTATTGAGTTGAAAATTCTCATGTGAAGTTTATAAAATTCGTAACTTTTAAACTAGCACTTAAATAGAGAGCATTATTAATTAGTTGATTGATTTTTACATTGAGATATTTTAAATTCATCTGGAATTTATCATTCCAGATAAATTCCAGATTACGTATTTGTATATATTCTTTTATAACTAGTTCAAATTGGAAATATTTTTCTATTCCCTCCGTTGGAGCGCATTTCAATAGATGTTTAATTCTGTTACTAATCGAAAGTTGGTATTGTTGATAGTTATAGTTGATTTGATGTGATAATTGATTCAATCTTGTGTAGTTGATTTTTTGCTATTTGGATAGACATTTTTACGGGAAAGTGGTCAGAGAGATCATAATTTAGTACTTGTATCTGCACACATATATTTGTAATTAGTTCTGAACATATTATTAGATCTATTGTTGAACAATCAGAGTTGGTAACACAAGTAAGTTTTAGACGGGTAATCATTTTTGATTCTACCATTCAGTACATGTAGTGCTCCATATATTCAAGTAGTTGAAGTCCTATTTTGTTGTATTTTTTGTCTTTTGATTTAGGAGTATTTTGAATTAGTAAGTTCGATTCCTTATATTCCATATTCATTTTTGGGTTATTCTCGCATTTAAATCTCTTATTATTATAATATAAGGGGTAATAATTTTCCATTGTTCAATGAGTTTAAAGACGTCATTTAAAATCTGAAGTTGATCTGGAGGGTAGATTAATATAATGGCTATTAATCTGTTTAACAGGGACTGCAATTTTGGATTAGTAATTTGGATCAAGACTGCAATACAATTGTCATCTTTCTGTAAGTTCTTAATTATTTCCTATATTTTTCTTAATGAGTAAGCTTAAGCCACCATACGGGCGTTCAGGGCCGACTGGTTTATGCGCCAGGGTTGATATAACAGTATATTCCAGGAATTTATTTTTTAGTCCTTCATGTGGCGAGGTCAACCAGGTTTCTGTAAGTCCCATTATATCAGTATTTATTTAATAAATATTTAAATTCAATATTTTTAATTTTTTTTCAATAGGCCATTACAGTTCCAGTTAATTATGTTTAGGTAAGATTTTTCTTGCTTTTTATTGTGATCAGTTTCATTCTTGAGTGTTGTCGAAGATTGATAATTATCAGAATTATTTAAGTCGTATATTCTAAAAAATCCTCTGCATATACCAGTTGATTTGTTGAGAAGCTGTAAGTTATTTTTTTCTGTTTGATTAGAAGAAAATCGTCTCGTAATTTAACGTGTACGTATTTCGTTCTTTTAGATCGATATAGTAAGGTAATAAGGCTTTTTCTTCTCTTACGAGAATTAACAACCAAAATGTACCGACATGTTTTAATTTTGCCATGGACTCAATAATTTATTTTGTTTTTATTTATTGAAGGTAGTTATAATTTGATTTCTCAATTGATCAAATTTTAGAGTTAAGCATTTGATAATAATCTTTGAATCAGAAATATTGTGAATTGATTTTAATTCTTCGTCCATTTTGCATGAAATATTTAGTGAATGATTCAAGAAATTCAATATCCCCTCTTCGTTCCGGTGAGCAAATATTTTCGAGTAATCATATATTATTAAATTATTATTATTAAATTTATTATGCAGTGCATCAATCTTAAATTGAAGCAGCTCATTCTCTTTTCTTAGTTTTGTAAGTTCAGATTCGAATTTATCATTTTTATCTCTAATAGTATGGAGTTGACCAGTAAAGTCACTAATTTCGTTATGAATAGTAATAATTTCTTTGCGCATTAGAGAAAATTGGTTTTCTATTTTTTCGTTACTAGAAGTAATCAAATCGACTATCTTCGTTCAAAGAGGTGTAGTTGTAGTGCCAGATAGTGCCATATTTAAAGTTGCAAATGAAGGATTCAAAGTAGAGTTTTCACTTACCGAAGTAGCCGATTCCACTTTTCGTGGTTGAGTATATTCGGTAATCAAGTTGATTTCACCTTCAGCTGATTTTGTATTGGATGAAGATTGCGTAGTTCGATTTGTTGGAGGTCTACCTCTTTTTGTTGGAGTATTTTGAAGAGGACCTGGGTTTGGCTCAATTCCGGACATTAGTAGTAATAATTGAGTCAATTTTAAGTTAACCATTGTTAAGACAAAACCAGGAAATAAGAAGTGGGTAAAAATACTTTCTGACGAAACAAGGTGTAATCGAAAATTCACTAGTCTCCATGACGATCGGAGCGCCCCCATTGTGTACTTAAAAAAATTTAAAATCCAGAGAGGACAAAATCATTTAGAAGCTATAAATGAGAAAGCTAAGAACATAAGCCGATATAAGGCCATAAACAAAACAAATTAGTGACACATTTCAATATCAAACTACTGAAGAAATAACTGAATGGGACGATCCCTGAAAACATCATTAAAATAATACGTAAAAGGCTTGACTTCACCGGCCCCAATAGATGGGAAGTAAAAAATATAATACCAAACGTAGATCGCATATGCGACGACTTAACTGAAATAGAGTTAAATTTTGTTAAAATGAACCTCAGCAATAAGATTAAAAATATATTAAAAGAGAAAAAGGGAAAAGAACTATAAGAGACAAAAATTATTACCAATATAAAAACGAAATCATAAAATTACATAATTCCTTAAACAACAACCAATTAGAAATTAGAAAAACAGATAAATGTAAGCAAATTGTTGTTGTAACCCAAAATTTAGGTAAAAACTTGACATAATAGAAGACAAAAAAATTCCGAGAACTTCCAACACACCTAGAAGAAGTTATATACACAGAATTAAATAATAGGGTTACACAGTTACAAAAACTAAACAAACTTAATAAAACAGAAAAAATGGTTTATTTTAAACGAAGATAATGAACGCACGCCAAGACTGAATATAAAGCTTTAAACACATAAAATCAGAGAAAGTCAGATCCATAGTAGATTTTAAATATTCCACACTGTATGACTTAGAAAAATTTTTGAAACAAAAACTCAAAAGATACCAAAATACACAATTCGCAATTCAGAACACAGATGAACTTCTAAATGACTTTAAGAAGTTAAATATTGAAAATACGTTTAAAATGGCCAGTCTCGACATAGTGGATATGAACTGTACATGTCAATAATATGGGAGACAATCGAGAACAAATTAAACAAATCAAAGTAGAATCAGAAATCAGAAGAGGTTAACATGGGGTCCGTCATAGGACCAAAGTTAGCCGAATTCATAATGATAGATATTGACGAATTAATGAACAGAATACATGAGATAAAATTTTATAAGAGATATGTTTACAATACTTTAATTATATATAGGCCTAATTATATAATGTGACTGAAGTTAAAATCGATGAAATTAAAATGATGATAAATAATACAAATAAAACAATACAATTTAAAATAGAAGAGGAAGATAAACCAAACATAAAATAAATTATCTGGATATTACAATAAAAAAAAACGAACTTGAATTTGAACCTTTTAAAAAACCATGTTCAATTAATACAACAGTGAAATATAATTCAAACATACCGTTATATATAAAACAAAACATATTTAACATGGAATATAGTAAAATAAAAAATAGAACCAGTAAAAATATTAGCATACAAAGAAACATAAGTGAATTAAAGAAGAAATTTCTTTTAGATGGATACCCAAACAGAATAATAAACGCCCGGGAAAAAAGATAAACAGGCAAAAGATTCACACAGAAGAAAAGAAGACTTAAAAGTGAAACACATCAGTTTTCCATACATCAAAGGTTTGTACAAGGAAATAGATAGAGAAACAAGAAAGATCATTATAAAACTCGCACCCAAATACGAAAAATTATCGTCTAGAATTAAAGCCAAACAACCCACAAAGAAAAGAAAAGAACCGCAAGAAGAAACAAGAAACATTGTATATAAGATTCCATGTACCTAGTGATACCAAGTTCTACATAGGAGAAACAAAGAGAAAACTGAAATTAAGACTTTTAGTCTTACTTTCAGTTTAACAACTGTATAAGAACATGTAGCAAATCTGAAATATCGCAGACTGAACTCTGTCTTTCATGATCATTGTACATTAAACCACTGTAATATAGGTCAAAATAAAATTAAAATTTCACATAGAGAAACAGAAACATACAAAAGGAAATTCAAAAAAGTATAGAAATCCTTAAAAGTAAAAACTGTATAAATAAAAATCTGAGCTTAAAAATAAATGAAAATTGGCTGACAGTATTATAAAAAGGATTCTGAAAAATTAAAAATAGTAAGTACATTTGCATACGTATTAAACATTTCTTGAAAAATTCCAGTTTTTAATTATTTTCTGTTAGAAATTATCTCCCATACAATACTAATGTGGGTAGCTGGAGGTAGGACAAAGTCTTACCCTTTTCTCGGCAACAATTTGGTGAAAACTGTTCACTTGTCAGTAGGTGGCTTGTTTACTTTTTATGATCCCGAGGGTTGGGATTCCTTTTGTCAGGTCGAGTGGAGCAGGAGAGAGGGATTGTCGGTAAGGCATAGGCAATATACAAGTTAATAACTCCATTTAACAGGAAAATCAAAAATTTAATGAACAATAAACAGATGTTTACACAACAGAAAATCGAGCAGTTAACGAGATTCACTAATTCTCGCGTATAAGTTAAAGGGGGTCGAGAGAGAGTTCACATCGGTTCGATATCATACCTCTTTCTTATTTCTTCTGAGATTCGAACTAATATTCATAGTTAGGATCCTTGCCACTAATTAAAAGTTTTTGCCTGATTATTAAAAAGTTCACTTGTCATGCACCAGATTAAATATTGGAGAGAGAGAGACTGCCACAGAGGAGGAGGTGAATCAGTCTTATATTGGATTGGCCTGGGAAAATTAGTCAGGTGACGGCACGTTGTCGAAAACGAAGGTTACTTTAGCAGGTGTTGGGTCATAGCTTTTCCCGGGACCATAATAAAATGATGAAATCGGATGTTAATTGTAAACTTGAAGTCTAGCAGTATGAGATTGGTGATGTTTGGACAGGTAAACGTTCACTTTTTAAAAAAGGGTTGTAAAATTTCGACGGTTGTTGTGGCTAACTTTTTACAGTTGTTAATGAGAAATATAATCTCTTTTTCTAGCGATGTTGTTTTAAATATCGAGTTATGGCATGAGTTAAAATATTTCAAAAATTAATGGAAAAAAAATTCTTAAAAATGTTCGGACCTCACATTCATCCACGCTTTCTTGAAAATCGCACTTAGAAGTTAGTGTGATTTTAATGGGTAGAAGTATGGTTACATAAAATGTTTGTTGGTGGGATCGATTCGTTTTTCTCTCTTGAGGAAAACATCTCTTTAGATAAGCTATCTCGTCAAACTAATACTAAAAGAAGGAAAAAAATTATGTGAAAATTAATATGATAAATATATACAAATAAATTCCGAAGCGTGTCAGTCTCCCGACAATATTTAATGCTGGGGTTAGACAATGCCACCTAGAAATAAAGCCTATGATCAGTCCCGAATGATCTCTGCCGCTACAGGGAGTGATGTTGTGACCATCTCAACTGAGAATTCCTGAGTTTCAAAAAGGGGCAGACTCTTAAGTACTCCCAATTGGCTAGATTTATAAACTTATTCGAACTCATTCAATTTATAATATATGTGTTTGTTGTATTTAAATTAAATTAAATTTTGATTTTGACTGACAAAATCAAGGGTGGTAGGATGACCCGTTCATACCACTAGATGGCGGGAATTTTTGGTTTTTGTCGAGAGTTGGCAACACCAAGAAAAGGAGTTGTTAAGTTCCTAAAGCGCGGGAACATAGCGGAATGCTCTTATAACCGAATTAATGTAAATAGTTGATTTTTGTTTTGTGTGATATAAAATCTAAAGACAGATTTAGTAGACTTTCATTGCTTGGATATACGACAGGGAACCTGGTGTACGAACAAGACGAATCAGGTGAAGAGTTACGAAAATTAATAATCATTACACGAGACTAGGATGGGCCTGACGCGACAGAACTGACCATTAGAAAATTAAAAAAAAATGAACTTAGATCAAACTATTTAACTTAAAAGTATTTTTGATTTTTTAAAATAAAATTGATAATACAAAATATTGTAAATTTTTATAAGATTTTAAAAAGCAAAGATGGTCGATACTCCGATCACTCAATCTACTGTAATTCTGATTTTAGTAATGAAAAGTTCACACCGAGAATGCCTTTTCCCGATTCAATTGATGTGAGTGGAATAGTGTTTAATGCATTTAAGAGAAGACAAATATTACGTGTTTTTCACCTGTATCCTGAAAGATTTCTAGTTCGCTTTCGAGATTGTAGTAGTACTTTTTTTCTGTAGTATTCTGTAGTAAGCAGTCGAGGTAGATTTGTCTACCTCGACTGCTTTAATAGAATTATCATAGCCCAATCATTCGGCAGTTCGTTTGTCTTTAATAATCGGGTTATGAAGAAAAACACCATACTTGCAGACTTCATACTTGTTTATATGCTTGCCCAATTTGCACAACCTGACATTACATAGTTATTGAAGCTACTGGGAATGGTTAAAAATTAAGACAGCGTACTCACAATTATTCCAGATATTACAGGTTCTGACAAGTAAAGAATTTTCAGAATCCTGCCACAAATAAGCTACGTATTGGTTATTGCTCATTTGTGACATATAATAACGAGCAAAAATTTAAAAAAACTAATAAGTAGGTTTAAAATTAATAAATACAAATGTATTCTAACATGACAATAAGTTAATTATACTTCCTATTTGCAAAATTTCCTCAACCTTAACATAAAATAAAAAAAAATGTGAATTTTTAAGA
This sequence comes from Centruroides vittatus, assembly GCF_030686945.1. Taxonomy (NCBI): domain Eukaryota; kingdom Metazoa; phylum Arthropoda; class Arachnida; order Scorpiones; family Buthidae; genus Centruroides; species Centruroides vittatus. The sequence goes on from NW_027122712.1 coordinate 812,357, forward strand.
AATTTGAGATATTTCCCGGGTTTAAAGAACAATCGGGATCCTGGGATCCCGTTTGAGAAATCCTAGTATAAACCAAAGCATGTTCTGCTTAGTCTATACTGTAGAGCAGCGTTTCTCAACCTGGGATAGCGGTCATATTAAAGGGGGTCGCGAAACAATAATGAAATCATTTTATGAAAAAAAATCATTTATTATAAACTTATAAACATTTTACTTACAATAAGTACACAAGTACAAGTAAGAAGAAATTAATGTGAATGGTTGCATTTGTTTTTAATTTAAAATTTTCTCCATACATGGATCTACGTTAGAAACACACAAAAGCAAATTGTTTTCGAGTGACAAAAGACGATTCCCGTATTTAGTTTTTAACGCAACCATAGACGAAAATACATAGATTGGACAAAATGTATTGCAGTATGTAGTGATGGTGCATTTGCAGAGATAAGACGTGGCGAAAGGGATTAATATTTTTAATGCTTCTGTGACTAAATTTCTATATTCATGTCGACGAGCAAGCCAAAACGTATTTAAATCTTCAGATGTAAATTGCAGTTGTAGCGTTTTGTCGGCAGACATTTCGATGAGCTGGTCGTGAATCTGAACTGGTAACTTAGCAGCGGCAACAACAATTTCACTAAACGGACTCAGTACCCATCTCTCTCGAGAAATCATTTTTATCTTCGGGAAGTACTCTGTCAACTGAGTTTTTAGCTCATGCAAATGCATCTTTACGCTATCCAAACTGTGGTGAATAATAGTGTCTTGTTCATTCAAATTTTTTTCAATATAATCCGAAATGAGTGGGAACATATCCAAATTTTTGCTTTGAAGGAGAATAATACAGACATCAAGCTTCTTAATGAACGCATGAACTTTCTCTGTCATTAAAAAATGTTTTTATCGTGTTCTTGTAAATTCACATTCAAATCGTTTAAATGCGAAAATACCTCAGCTAAGTAAGCAAACAACAACATACACTCATTATTCTGCAAAAAAAATGAGAATGGTTTTTGTTTATCCCTGGAAAAATAATATTAATTCATCTTGCAATTCCAATACCCGGGTTAACGCTTTCCCTCGCGATAACCATCTAACTTCGTATGGAAAAAATGAGAATTTTATTAGTTTAAATATCAAATGTTTTCTTTATGTTAATTAATATTAATGTTTCTTTAAAAAAAGTCTTCTTTTCTTAAAAGATAATTGATGAAACTTTACAGTTAGGAACGATAAGTTTAACCGTTGTTATTTTATCTGTACCGCATTTCATTAGAGACAAAGACTATTGAGTTTTATCTTCGTTATTTTTTATTTCACTATGCATTTCGGGTGCAATCTTTTTTGGTCTAATTTGCACCCCTTATCAGGTGGTACATTTCTACAAGTGGTAGAGAACACATTTATTATATTAATTATTGTAGTTGAAGCAAGTAAACTGACAGAAAGACTGTTAGAAATGCCTAGGGGACAAAAACACCAACACCTCGTAACTGAATGTCTAAATGTTAAATTAAAAAAGTTAGTTCACTATAATATTAATAATAACGTAATTTGTAATAGTCTCTTGTAATAATTATAATTTGTGATAAATTAATTTAATTAATTTGTAATAAATTTCTTGTGACATGCATATAAAAATTGTAATAACTTCGTATAACTTGTAAAAATTAAAGTACAATAATTAATATAATAAATGTGTTCTCTACCACTTGTAGAAATGTAACACCTGATGAGGGGTGCAAATTAGACCAAAAAAGATTGCACCCGAAATACTGAGTGAAATAAAGAATAACGAAGATAAAACCCAATAGTCTTTGTCTCTGATGAAATGCGGTACAGATAAAATAACAACGATTGAACTTATCGTTTCTAACTGTGAAGTTTCATCAATTATCTTTTAAGAAAAGAAAGATCTTTGTTAAAAGAAATTGATATTTAAACAATATAAAGAAACCTCAGCATTGATATTACATATCTACTACTTATAGAAGAGAATTTTATTTTTGCGCATTTCATCGCATAGTTTAGCCTGTTCTGTAACGTCGGCTTTTAAAATAAAATTAACCAACTTTACAGCTTCACAAAGAATTTGATTGAGATTTTCCGGCATATTTTTTTGTGATAAGAGTATGTATGTGAAGGAAGCAGGTCGTCCATTCTGCCGTTAGTATAAGACGATCTCTTAATATTTTCATTAATCCACTGTTCTTTACTGTTATCGTTTTTGCACCATCACTACACTTCAACACATTTTGTGCAATCTATGTTTGTATAGTTTCTTGTAGCTTCATAAAAACATCAAAAAGACATTTTCCTGTTGCATGACCCGGTACTGTTTTGCAAAACAACCTTTTTTCTTTGATTGATGTGTCTCTATCGCATTCACACCTCACAAAACATAAGAACCCGAGACATGTTTGCTACATCTGTTGATTCATCAAATTGAATACTAAAAAATTCACTTGAACTCGCTGAATTATCTGATCTCGAACATCGGCAGCCATGTCATCAATTCCCTTGATATTGTGTCGTTAGAAAGCGGAATGTTTTTCAATGTTTTTGCTTTTTCCACACCTATTAAAACACTGACCATATCAATTGCAGCAGGCAATATGAAGTTTTCAGCGATTGTATGGGGTTTGGACATTTTAGCTACTCTTAATGCTACGAGATAAGATGCGTCAAGTACACTTTTATCAGTATGGCTTAACTTATGAGTAGAAGTTTGTTGATTTCTCAAGGTATGAAATTTTCTTTCGAAAAATTCCAAGGGTTTGTTTTTATGAGCCGGATGTTTAGTTTCCAAGTGTCGAACCTATTTTTGATTTCTTCATGCTTTCATCGGAGAGAACTTGAGAGCAAACAACGCACTGTGGCTTTCCACCCAATGAGGTGAAACCATAATTTAAATAACTGTCATTGTACAACCTTGTCTTTTTACCAACCGATTCACTGGATGTAGACGGCTCATTTCGTTTTTTCACAAATTTATCTATTTCGCATTAGAAATTTAAAAAAAACAATTCAGTTTCATGGTTGACTGCACACTAAAATAAAAGCACCAGACGCACGCTTCGCATTCGAAACTTAGCTGAAATGGTGCAATCGCCAATGGCTCTCTTAAACTAGTGACAGCGAGACTTGTTCAAAACGCATGCATATGCATGTTCAAACATGCTCTCACGACGAGTATTATAGAAAAAGATCAAATTACAAAGAGCACGTACACATCAAGTTGAAACTTGCAAATTGCTCATGTATGTATACGTCATACATGCATGTTCATACCAGTCGCTACAAACGCAGCGACATAAAATAATAGAAATAGTTCTATTACATTTTTTATAGTGTCGGTATTTTCTTAATGTATAAAATTAGTGCAATGTGATTATGTAATATTTAAAAAAATTACATTTATAATTACAGTCAAAATTCAATTAATAATAATAAGGCTTACTGTTATTATTTCTTTGGGTGGGTGGTCGAGAAATATAAATTTTATTTATATTTACTATTTGAGGGTCGCTGAGCTAAAGAGATTGAGAATCGCTGCCGTAGAGAATATGCGGAATATGAAACTTTAAATATATTATTATTTGTACTTATAGACATAGAAGTTCAGAAAGTACAGTACATACAATTAGGAAATGGAAATGTATGAATTAGCAATAGTGACTTTAAACATAAACAGGAATTAACAAAATGCTTACTTTCAGGTATGTGAATAACGTTTCATTCAGATGACGTTGAACGAAGCACAAGTATGTACGACCCAAAAAGTAGAATACTTCTTACTGCTCCATTAGATCGGCCAAGAATTAAAAAAGGTAAGAAATATTTTAAAGTTAATTTTTATTGCATGTGATTGTCATAGTGATGTTTTTTTTTATTAATCAAGTATCATTTGTCACCTGATCTATTTAAACTGTTACTTGTTTGTTTTTAGTAGGTGCTGTTTGTTTATTATTATCAGGATGTCCTTCATATTTATCTAAGCCAGCCAGTAAAAGAGAAAATACAGAGGATTGACGACAGCGCTTGGAGAATATTTTCATCAGTAATGCAATGAAAAAAGCATGGAGTGGTATGCTAAACTGGAAAAAATTTCACTTTCACTACTTTTGAAGAACTTCAGACCAAGCTAATTTTATGTGGAAAACACATAAACTGGCATCGCATTCCAAAGGATAATTGTGTATGCCTGATTTTAATAAATACTGATTCCTACCCTAAAGTATCGTGCTGTGCAATCATCGAAGAAAACGTACTGGTAAGTATTTTTGCACAGAATATCGTTGTTAAATTTCTTGGTAACACTAAGGTGTCCACAAAGATAAGGAATATAAATGAATTAAATGTGTAGTGCCGAAGATCAAACGAAATGTTACTGACGTTGTGTTAAGGCAAGAATGTAAAGGATCTTACAAATAAGCACACTTCGAAATCTGGTCAATATCTAAACTATCCTTATAATAATTAAGACCATTGCTACACAATATCTGCGTTTGTAACAACTACCGTTCAGCATATTTCTGTCTCGCAACATGCTCGCTACACAATATCTGCGTTTGTAACAACTACCGTTCAGCATATTTCTGTCTCGCAACATGCTCGCTACAAATATGCTGATGAGGCTTTATAACATGTATACAACTGACAATTATATCAGAATAAAACTACAATCTTGATCTGTATATATATATATACACAAGTATGTACGAATCACATAAATTACACGACACTCATATGCGGGCGACCGTCAAGTATTCCACGAGGTCATTCCCACGCTCGCCTTTCTTTCCAAACCACGTGTAGTTCGCACAAACAGGGAAGGAATTATCCCTACCTTCTTCGCGATGAACTAATAGTTACTATACATTCATCTTAACAATAACCTTTCTTTGGTTAAGGAACTCAGACGAAGATTCGATCTTCCGTGCAGATGCAAGTGAATTTCTTTTTCTTTTTACTTTTCGTCTTCTTGTTCCTTTGTTAACGGCAAGTAACGATCCTCACCTCTTACTTGGAAGTCCAACAATTCTCCTGTCCAGGTGGTTAGCCGGCCGACAAAAAAGATGTCTCGAAACATGAAGCACCGCGCTTTATACTGCTTGCCATCCTAGGCTGCTGCTATGTCCACGTGGTAGAGTCGACCAATCCTCTTTCCGCTACAAGCACTTGTCAATGGGTGATACTATTCCGCGAAACAATTAACCCGCGCTACAATACTTCGAATTCTGACACGGATAAAACGGAAAGTAAATGATAATAATAATAGTGACTGATCACTACAAGTTATATTCTAAAACTTGCATATCAGAAGTTTTCTGGAGTAACAGATGATAATTTTATTGAAAATATAATCACCGTTGACAACATTTTAAAACAGATTTCAGAAGTACTTCCAGAGCAAAAAGGTAAGATTCGATTTTTAAGAGAACAATTATCGTTAGTTAAGGGTACTAGTACACAGCTAAGATATGAATAGGATACTATGGTTCTGTGGTCTCTTGTGCGTTCTATTAGACCACATGCATATAAATTTTTGAGAAGCAGTAGTAATGCCGAGTCCAAATACTTTGGTTTGTATTTGTAGCCAGCTTAATACAAATCCTATGCGAGAGCAGCATTCCCAAAACTTTTTAGGTTACATATCTAGGAGAGTAGATACATTGAGTGAAGAAGACAAAATTATTCTTTTGCTAGTTGATGAGATACATTTAAAATCACAATTAGACTATAAAGGTGGAAATATAGTGAGTAATTCTCATGACTGCTAAATGTGCCAGTAGTGCATTTGTTTTCATAATTCAAAGTTTGGATTCACAGTACAAAGATGTAGTGGCCCGATGGCCAAGCGGTCAAGGTTAGCACCCTGCTGCCCTGGGGGACCCAGGCTCGAATCCAGACGGGTTGAAAAATCCCCAGGAATTTCTTGGGGATATAACAACTTTGAGTTGTGAGTCCCCGCTCTGCCTAATGGCACTGCAGAGAAAACAAGGACACTGTCTTTTAATCATCAACCAGTCAGCCACCCGGTAGTCACCAAGATGTCTTAGACAATAAAAGTCAAACCAAGATGAGTGTTTGGGCTCTGCCTCTGGCTCCGGCAGTACAACCCAATGGAGACCATCCTTCCTTGCTTTCCTTGCCTTCATTGCTCTTAGGTCAAACTCTCTCTCTCTCTCTTTTTTTTTTCTAACTCTTTCTGCCCTGTGGGCACTAAAAGAGCCTCTTTTAGTAGGCCCATTATGGGTTCAGCCAGGCCCACAATGGGACGACCGGGTGGTGAGGGACGGGGCCCGACATATCCGAACGGACCACCCCCCGAAAAATTCCTGGGGATTAATCGACCCGTTCGGATTCGATCCCGGGTTCCCCAGAGCGGTAGGCTGCCACCTTTACCGCTCGGCCATCCGGCCGGCAGGTCAAACCCTCTAGCTCTCTAGCAAATGTAACCAAGCACAGTTTTCACAGCTTTTCAGCTGTAATATATAAGAACAGAATAATGATTAACTTTGTCAGAGAGTGGGGCCCCCACCCCACAGGGGCCCGCTCCGGCATAAAGCCGGGCCCCTGGCTTTATGCCGAGCGGGTTATAAGTGTTAGACCTCTCAACAGTTTTCTGTCAATTCCTTTAAGTTTTCTCGAACATTGCTCTTCTGTTTTAGACCAGGTGAGTTGTAGCCTTTGCCTAGCTCTAAACTGGCCTTACCTACATTGGCCTTATAATTAGTGGGCCCCGTAGGCCCACGAAGTTAAGAACGGGTGAAGGGGCTTTATGTAGCCTTGTCCAGTTAGACGCAAGGCTTTAGGTCATACACCTACATTGCAATGTCAACTTCTTTCTGTTTTGCAACAACAAGAGCTAGTAAGTAGCCATAGTCAGTACAAGACCAAACTACAGCCAATTCCCTCAGGTAGGAGGGGCAGCTGGGACTCAGGCAGAAGTGCCCTATCTGCAGTCGCAAGCCAAAATTCTTGTTGACTTTGCTTTGCAATGTTTGTGGGTATGTGCCATCGTACAACGACTATAAGTCTGAGCCTCTGCCCTGACATTGGGGGCGATATGGCCAAACTCATAGAACCTGTAACACTGCATCAAGGCAACATTTTCTGACGCAGTTTCTGATCCACCCAACATGTCGATAAAGGTACTGCTCTGCTCGCACTTCCAATGCGATAAGCGGTCCAAAGACACCGAAGAACAGAGGCGGCTTCATAGTAATGCAGAGCTGCCCGTTCTTGAGGCCGTGGCACTTGAGCCAGTGACTGACTCTGAGGTTGCCCACACCATCGGTAACCTATGGAAAGGGAAAGCACCTGGCGATAACGGGATCACGGCTGAAATGGTACAAGTCCTGCAACATGAATGTCCTAACCTGCTCTGTGCTCTGTATGACAGGCGTCTGCTCCTGGGTCACTTCCCAGTGCAGTGAAAGTGGGCGCGTCTTGTGTTTATTCACAAGAGTAGCGAAGAACGAACCAAGCCTGAAGAATGAACCAAAATTTTATAGGCCTATAAGCCTATTACCAGTCCTAAGGAAGGTTATTGACAAAATCCTTAGTGACAGGGTGTACTACCACCTTAAGCAAAAAGAGCTGTTGCACCCACAACAATATGGGTACCGGCCAGACCTGTCAACCTGCAGAGCTTTACATCGGGTGATAAATTTGGTACACCAGAACCGCCAGCAGGGTCTTCACACTTCGCTCGTTTCGATGGACGTTGCGGGAGCTTTTGACAACGTCTGGTGGCAAAAGATGTTTATCCATCATAGGTGAACAGCGGAAGGCAAACCTCGCTAATGAGGAAATTCCTAAGCAACCAAATGGTAGTGTATCATACATTCAGTAGGAGTTTCGAAAAGGTACTGGAAAGGGGTTGCCCCAATGATCCTCTATCAGACCACTACTTTGGAACGTTCTAGCAGACATGGCGCTGCAACTAGTCTTCCTGGAAGACGTTCAGCTGCAGGCTTATGCAGACGATCTGTTGTTAGTAGTTGCTGGCTACAGCCAATACGATATGGAGTTTCGCGGCAACGAAGCCATAGAACAGCTCATTCGCTGGGGAGAGCTGCACAAGCTATCCTTCAGCCCTGAGAAATCAGAGGCCCTGATGGTTGCCCAGACGTGTGTGTTGGCTCGCCGACCAATATACCGGATTTGGGTTGCCCCAAATCCGGTATATTGGTCGGCGAGCCCATCCAAAGGGTGAACGAGTTAAAGTACCTCGGTGTAATCATTGACCAGACACTATGTTGGATGCCACATCTGAGGAGCATCCGTAAAAGGACAAACCTCACAATGGCTGCACTATCGAGACTAGCAAGACAGGACTATGGCCTCAGCGGGCACGTGCTTAGATCCATCTATAAGATGAGTGTAGAGTGCATTGTCTTTTACACCTGTGGTATCTGGTGGAAGGACTCTGCCAACGTCAAGCAGAGCAGGATGCTGCTCTCGATTCAGAGACCTGCCGCCCTGCAGATCACCAGAGCGTAGAGAACGGTGTCCACGGAGGTGGCCCTGGTTTTGGCCGGGCTGCTCCCATTGCCCCTGGTTGTCAGCCAAGAGGTGGCCTTCTACAGGACAACTGTGGAGGGCATTGAGGCAAAGCATTGTAATCAGATGTACCCAGCCAGACCCAGACATCTGACAGACATTCTGAAAATCCATCCAGCCCACAGGATCACACTTGACTGGGATGTCGGTGAACCAACAGAAATTGGTGTTGAAATATACACCGATGGCTCTAAAGATGGTAGCATAGTAGGTGCTGCATACTGTGTCTTTTTTGTCAGGGTAGAAGTGTACTGTCAGTCAGTCAGACTGAACGAGGAGGCGTCAGTGTTCCAGGCAGAACTGGTAGCCCTTGAGGGGTCGTCCCAGTGGATCCTACTACATCTGGGTCCAAAGCCGGTCACGGTTTACTCTGACAGCTAGTCGTCGCTTCAGGCACTGAGCGACGGGTAGCATAGAGATGAACTGGTACATGAGATCAGAGGTAGGGTACTGAGGGTGAGGCACGAGTGACACGTTGTCCTGAAATGGGTCCGAAGCCACATCAAAATCCCAGGCAATGAACATGTCGACCAACTAGCCAAGGTGGGAGTTAGGGGCCCATTTGTGACAAGGACAGTAGAACCCTTGGCTACTTACATAAAAGGTACTCTACTGCAGCGATTTATGACAAGCTGGCAAGAGAGCTGGAGTACAGTAGGTAGGTCAACCTACACCTTTGTGTCCGAAGATGGCCTTACCCAGTGAGTTTTTGTAGGTTAGCGATACAGATACTGACTGGACACGGGAAGTTTTCCCACTTCCAGTCCAAATTTGGACAAGGAAATGGTTGCTGCTCTTGTGGGTGTCCTCGAGGTGACGCGAGAAACTATATGCTTGACTGTCCTATCACAGAGGATTTCTGCCGAGATGCTGTCCAAGTTGACTGGTCTAAGCCGCCTAAACAAGTACTTAGAATGTTAGCAGCAAGTAAAGGAAACTTAATGAAACTAAAAGAATTGATCGTTAAAATAATGGAACTACATGATCCATATGCTCAGTCAACAAACTAGGAAGGGTACCCCTTGTAGGGAGGGATGCCCTATCGTTCGTTTTTATGTTTGAACGAAATATTTATGAGCTATTGACAGAGCAATACTAAAATGCAGCATAGACTGCATATATATATATAAAAGTTATGCCATGTTAGAGTGTTGTACCTAAGGGACGGATGCTGATGGTATGAGACCAAACCCATGATTAAGGCATAGTCTCTTTCTAACACTGTGATGCCCCTCGGCGGGGCAGGGCAAAAGTTTGCTTTATAAGGCCACCCAACATGGACCTCGTTCCTTTCAAGAAGCCTTTTTAAAGAAAAAGGGCCGTTACCTCACAGACCCAAATGAGAAACACCATTTCCCTTTGAGGAAAAAAACTTAAGCATCAGGTCGATGACTTTCATGCCCAGATAGTTTCGGCTGGAGATGACTTTGGCCAGTATATCTTTACATATTTCCTCATGAACATCAGAATTATTAGTTTTAAAAGCGGTTTTTAGGCTACCGACAGACAACAGTCTCTTTCAGCGGATTCCTTTCTGTCATTTCCTTTGTAAAACTTTAACGTTCTTTCACAATGCGACCTCCAACACGATTCCATTCCTCCTAAGCCAGCAAACATTCGCGAATTCACCGCCGAACATTCGCATATAATTAAAATCGTACGATGTAAATTAATTTTATAAATGCTTTTGATTTTCGTTTACTTATTTTCTGAAAATCACCAATGCACTTGTAAATTATTTTGCAATTTGATGTCTTTAAACAATAATACGAATTAAGCTCATAACGATCGTAAAAATATTTTAATTAGACACAATACATACATTATACTTCTATACCTCTTATGATTAAAGTAAATAAATGTTTTACTTTCATATCACTAAAAATAAATTTACCTTGGCAAACGTCTTTTTCGTATACTAAATTTTCTTTGCATTTGCACGTTGCCTTATTAAGATCATTAATTATGCAATCTGCTTCCAAATGATCACAATGATCCTTCCAGCTATGTCCATCTTTTTTGATAGTATTACAAGTTTCTGAAATTGATAAAATATTTTAGTAATTTTATAATTATTTTGCGCTTTTTTACAATTAGTTTAAATGTTTAAAAATAATAAAATCAAACATGAAACTAAATATTAATATTTAAATCATAATACATATTTTACAACTATCAGTCTATTTTATACTGTTATATCAATAAGAAAGTTTTACACATATTTGATTGCTCGAAAATATAGCAACTCACCGAATATGAAATTTAAATTTTTTGTTTGTTAACTGCAAATGTAAAATAAAAATAAAGATAATTTACATATTCAGTTACCCAACTTTGCATTTTATGATAATGTATTGTATTATCTACGCTGAAAGTTTACACTATGTATTTTGTCAAACGCATTACTGTTGGTTGTTAATATAATCAAATATCTAAAAGCTTTTTTGAAAGAATCCATAATAATTCTACATGACAGCATAATATCCGTTTACTATAGTCGTCATAATTTCGAATATTTTTATATTTTTATATAACGGTTTGTACGCGAGTCAATGAGACTGTCAATAAAAAAACAGTAATTGCTGTAATTTTCGATATAAGTATTTATAGTTTATAAATACATTAAAAATCTACCGTTAATATAATACTTGTACAATGAAATGTTTTTTTTGTTTAGTTACTTTCTGACAGCTTTATAATGTTATGTTAACTTACACAATATAAAATTTTATGGTTAAAAGTACAAAAATTAAATACTAAATTTTGATTCTCTTTTCTCAATGTTATTATTCTTATACATATTGTTTCTGCAGTCATATTTGTTGACAATACTTCACTGGACATAGTCGAAACTAACAAAGACATTACAATATTAGATAACTTTAAACATCGATATAATTAGGATCGCAGGATATAAGTTGATTTTCTAAATGCTTTTGAATTTTTGTCTATTTACTTTTTGAAAATCGCTAAAGCATTTGTAAATTATTTTAAGATTTGATTTCTACAATCGAAAGTACGAATGATAATCATAACAATCGTACAAATATTTTAATTATAACACGTGACATACATTTCTGTTTTATATCTCATATACTTTTAGTGAATAAATGTTTTACTTTCATGCCAAAATAAGGTAGACTTACCTTTGCAAACCTCATTTTCGTACACTAGAGTTTCTTTGCATTTGCACGTTGCCTTATTAAGATCATTAATTATGCAATCTGCTTCCAAATGATCACAATGATCCTTCCAGCTAATTCCATCTTTTCTGATAGTTTCACAAATTTCTGAAATAGAATAAAATATTTTAGTAGTAATATAATTTTTTCGCTTTCTTTTTCTACAATCTGTTTAAATGTTTGTGAATAATTAAATTGAACGTGGAACTAAATATTAATATTTAGATCATAATACACATTATACAACTATCAGTCTATTGTATGTTGTAATATCAGTGAGAAACTTTTAGACATATTTATTTGCTCGAAAATATAGCAACTCATCGAATATGAAATTTATATTTTTTGTCTCTTGACTAGAAATGTAAAATGAAAATAAAGATAATTTACATATTCAGTTACTTAACATTGCAATTTATGATAATGTATTTTATTATCTACGCTGAAAGTTTACACTATATATTTTGTCAAACGCATTACTGTTGCTCGTTAAAATAATCAAATACCTAACAGATTTCTTGAAAAAATCCGTAACAATTTTACATGACAGTATAATTTCTGTTTAGTATAGTCGTCATAGTTTCGAATATTTTAACATTTTTATATTTTTGTATTACTTTTTGTCCGCGAGTAAATGAGACTTTCAATAAACAAACAGTAATTGCTGTAATTTTTGATATAAGTATTTATAGTTTATAAATACATTAAAAATGTACCGTTGATATAATACTTTTACAATAAAATTTTTTTTTAGTTACTTTCTAACAGATTTATAATGTAATGTTAATTTATACATAATATAATTTTATGGTTAAAAGAACAGGAATTGAGAACTAAATTTTGATCCTTTTTCTCAATGTTATTATTTTTATGCATATTGTTTCTGCAGTGATATTTGTTGACAATACCTCACTTGACGTACTCAAAACTAACAAAACATTACAATATTAGTAATTTTAAACATCGATATAATTAGGATCACAGGATATAAGTTGATTTTCTAAATGCTTTTGAATTTCGTCTATTTATTTTTTGAAAATCGCTAAAGCATTTGTAAATTATTTTAAGATTTGATTTCTACAATCGAAAGTACGAATGATAATCATAACAATCGTACAAATATTTTAATTATAACACGTGACATACATTTCTGTTTTATATCTCATATACTTTTAGTGAATAAATGTTTTACTTTCATGCCAGAATAAGGTAGACTTACCTTTGCAAATCTCATTTTCGTACACTAGATTTTTTTTGCATTTGCACGTTGCCTTATTAAGATCATTAATTATGCAATCTGCTTCCAAATGATCACAATGATCCTTCCAACTAATTCCATCTTTTCTGATAGTTTCACAAATTTCTGAAATAGAATAAAATATTTTAGTAGTAATATAATTTTTTCGCTTTCTTTTTCTACAATCAATTTAAATGTTTATAAATAATTTAATCGAACGTGAAACTAAATATTAATATTAAAATCATAATACATATTTTACAACTATCAGTCTATTGTATGTTGTAATATCAGTGAGAAACTTTTACACATATCTGATTGCTCGATAATATAGCAACTCACCGAATATAAAAATTAAATTTTTTGTCTGTTGACTGCAAATGTAAAATAAAAATAAAGCTAATTTACATGTAAAAGTTTCTCACTAATATTGCATTACCCAACATTGCATTTTATGATAATGTATTTTATTATCTACGCTGAAAGTTTACACTATATATTTTGTCAAACGCATTACTGTTGCTCGTTAAAATAATCAAATACCTAACAGATTTCTTGAAAAAATCCGTAACAATTTTACATGACAGTATAATTTCTGTTTAGTATAGTCGTCATAGTTTCGAATATTTTAACATTTTTATATTTTTGTATTACTTTTTGTCCGCGAGTAAATGAGACTTTCAATAAACAAACAGTAATTGCTGTAATTTTTGATATAAGTATTTATAGTTTATAAATACATTAAAAATGTACCGTTGATATAATACTTTTACAATAAAATTTTTTTTTAGTTACTTTCTAACAGATTTATAATGTAATGTTAATTTATACATAATATAATTTTATGGTTAAAAGAACAGGAATTGAGAACTAAATTTTGATCCTTTTTCTCAATGTTATTATTTTTATGCATATTGTTTCTGCAGTGATATTTGTTGACAATACCTCACTTGACGTACTCAAAACTAACAAAACATTACAATATTAGTAATTTTAAACATCGATATAATTAGGATCACAGGATATAAGTTGATTTTCTAAATGCTTTTGAATTTCGTCTATTTATTTTTTGAAAATCGCTAAAGCATTTGTAAATTATTTTAAGATTTGATTTCTACAATCGAAAGTACGAATGATAATCATAACAATCGTACAAATATTTTAATTATAACACGTGACATACATTTCTGTTTTATATCTCATATACTTTTAGTGAATAAATGTTTTACTTTCATGCCAGAATAAGGTAGACTTACCTTTGCAAATCTCATTTTCGTACACTAGATTTTTTTTGCATTTGCACGTTGCCTTATTAAGATCATTAATTATGCAATCTGCTTCCAAATGATCACAATGATCCTTCCAACTAATTCCATCTTTTCTGATAGTTTCACAAATTTCTGAAATAGAATAAAATATTTTAGTAGTAATATAATTTTTTCGCTTTCTTTTTCTACAATCAATTTAAATGTTTATAAATAATTTAATCGAACGTGAAACTAAATATTAATATTAAAATCATAATACATATTTTACAACTATCAGTCTATTGTATGTTGTAATATCAGTGAGAAACTTTTACACATATCTGATTGCTCGATAATATAGCAACTCACCGAATATAAAAATTAAATTTTTTGTCTGTTGACTGCAAATGTAAAATAAAAATAAAGCTAATTTACATGTAAAAGTTTCTCACTAATATTGCATTACCCAACATTGCATTTTATGATAATGTATTTTATTATCTACGCTGAAAGTTTACACTATATATTTTGTCAAACGCATTACTGTTGTATGTTAACATAATCGAATATCTAACAGCTTTCTTAAAAAAATTCTTGAAGATTCTTTCCTTGTTTATTATATACTTTATTTAGGTTATATCCAATCAAATATTCTTTAATCGTAATAGGCATAACCTGTTACAAACGGAGTTATGTTTTCAACAATCAGTTCTTCTAAATTAATCAATACAAATTTTTTAACATAATTATACAAATTATAAATTGTACTTTAATGTTGCCACATGAAACATAATGTACATCGCACTTTCCGTAAAACATTTCTTTAAACACAAGAGATCAAATTTCTTCCTGATATCGTTAGCCTTTTCACATACACATAACGTTTGAAATTTTTAGAAGTACATGTTACATCTTGGACACAAATTATTAGTATACACGTATAATTTATTGTCTATTAATATAACATCGCTACTGAGACAGAGTTGAATAAAGAACCTCTTCACATTGAAAGGTAAATCAGATACCATATAGCTATTTATATTAGGGAAAGTCAATATTGTGATGTACCACTTCGGTGAAATTCGTAACCGAATATCTTCTATATCTTAAAACAATAAATTATCTAATACATTTCAGGTTAATTGGTTACATAGATCTTGACTAATTTCTGGACAGTAAATTAAAGGTTCTATTGAAGAAACCGAATCTATTTACCACTTTTTCAATTGTCCAATCCAGTTCCTTTTTGAAACTTTTAGGAATGATTTACGGTATAATAAATGTACAAGCCTAGATGCAATATAACCACTGTCCATAAGTTTTATAAGAAATTTCATACATCTTTTAATAAATAGTGCAGTGAGACTGAATTTACTTGAACTCTAACCTTAAGGCGCTACCTGGCACTTTGAACTCCAATAAGAACAGTCTACAGATAAATTTGTTCTGGATCACATCTAACTTCTGTTAATTAGATAAGCACCATATAGGTGAAGCATAGCTTATTGCATTGTAAACTATTGAGTTAAACAAGTTAAACTGTACATGGATATTTTTTAAAATTAGTTATAGCAAATAACTTAATTGCATCATTGATTAATCTGTCAGCCTTAACCATCGTTGCCTTGATTTGTCTGTCAAAGAATATCATGGGAGTTAAAATTATTCCAAGAAACTCAATCTCGTTTACCATTTTTAGTTCTACATTGTTGATGTGAAAGGACATGTTCCTTTTGGGTAGTCTAGACCCATTTCTAAATACCATATGTGATTTTTTGAATTAATATTTAATTTTAATTCCTTAAAATAATTGGTAATTGCTTGAATTTTTCTTTTAAGAGTAGCTGCTATTGGAGAAATGATAACAATGTCATCGGCATAAGCAATGGAATTGATAAGTCTCATCGACAGTAAATCCATCGTCTTCATTAGTAAAACTATTGTTTAGATTATAGGTATATAAATTAAAAGGATGTGGACGCCAGGGGTCTCCCTGTAAAAAAACCACGTTCTATCTTGAAAGGTTTCCACAGTTTATTATCCTGTGTAATGATTGCTTCGTAGTGACCGAATAGTAAGCCAACTATTTTCACCATTAAACTGTCTGCTCGATATCGTGACATTTTATTTTGTTAATCTCTGATACTTACTGAGTCGTAAGCTTTCTCTAAGTCTAGAAATAATGCAAATACTTTGTGTCTTTTCCTATAGAGCTGTATTTGAACAATTGACAACAATATAAATAAGGCCAACTGCGTGCCACCTTTCTTAATAAAGGCAAATTGGGTTGGATTCTTCAAATTTCCTTGTCTATCCACTCATTAAATTTTGTCACTAGCACTGTTGTAAAGAGTTTTCGGAACGCCGATAGTAAGGCGATAGGACGATAATTTCCGGGGTTCGATCTATCTCCTTTTTTATATAACATATGAAATATCACATTATTCCATTCAACAGGAACTACTCCGTTAATATAAAATCCATTGAATTGTCTGGTCAGGTAATCAAGTATTGGTATTGTTAACTTTTTGATCACTACATTAGGAATGTCATCACTTCCGGTTGCAGTTCTATTTTTGAGCTTCCCAATGCAGCGTTGTATTTCTTGAACATTAAAAACCTTTTCCATGAGACTTATATCAACATGTGAATTATCCATAAAATTTCGATTTTTCTTAGACCGATACTCTGCAGAGAACCGTTCAAAATACTTCTGCCATATGCTATCTGATATATACACAGGCCTCCTCCTCTGGGTAACCGGTCGGCGGAACCTATTTATTATACTCCAAAACTTTTTCGAATCCTTCGTTTCTATCAGACTGTTGTTTAAATCAGAAAAAAATCTTCTCTTTTTGGCTTTCAAAAAACTTCTATAGATTCTTTTATTTTCTACATATTTTTTCCAATCTGATTGGAGATTAGTTTTCCTAAAACATGATAAACTCCTCTGTTTCCTAATCTTGTAATAATAACATCTGTTGTCATACCATGACTGTTTGTATCTCTGCCGTAAATTGCCAGGGCAATAATTGACGCGACAAGTTTCTAACAACACAATTAATTTTTCGTAATTTCTTAACGGACCAAGTTCTCTCTCCTGATATAATATTTCATTTAACATATTAGGAATTTCTTCTGATAGTCTCCGTGTATTAAATCTTTTGCTCCTTATTAAGCTGGACACATTGTATTTCTGTGTATTAAATTGTGAAGTATTGTTACTCTCCCCATAACCCAGTAGAGCCAGCTGAACTGGGAAATGGTCTGACATCTCCAGATCAAGCACTGTCATCTTAACTTGTAATCGAAGCAATTCTACTGAGCAAATGAAGTAATCTATTACTGATTTACCAACATGACTTATGAATGTATATTCAGCTGGGATATCTCCAGCTACCCTACCGTTTAGTATAAAGAAGTTATTATCCTGAACAAACTTTAATAGGTGTTTGCCCGATGAGTTTATCACTTTGTCTTTAGACAATCTTTTATTATCAATTTTTACCCTGTCGTCTTTGTTGGCCGTATCCAATATCTCTCCAATGAGGCTATTAAAATCGCCTCCCAGCAACCATAAGTCTACGTAGTTATTCCACTGGTCAATCACTGTTTGTAATTCATTATAATATTTGGAACTATTTGTAGAAGATGGAATATATATTAATAATATCCCTAGCCTTGTTGTTCCCCATAAAGCTTGGAGTCTTGAATCCAAATCTACTAAAGCCAAAATATACCATGGCATAACTTGAAAATGTATTATATAACCAAATGATTTCTTAATTAGTAACAACAACCCGCCTGCTGGTCGACCAAACTTCTGAGTCCTAAGTGCCTCGCTGCATAAAACCCAACATTCTTCTTCCAGATCCAAATTTTCCAATTTAATGTTATTGGCCATCCACGTCTCTGTAAATCCAACGACTTCGTGTAACGATAGAGTATTGATATAAGGAATGATCATTCGTTTTTTTGGAAATGCTCTGAATGTTCCAGCAACTTACACATATTTTATTAAATCCTGTATAGGTACTATTAGTGCGTGGGCATGGAAGTTTCGCCTCAACAACCCTATTATTATTAATAGTCGTTTCGAAGTTTTCTACATTGTCTTCCTCATCCAATGTAAGGCCAAAGTTGCCAGTAGATTGTTTCCCTATAAAAAATGATCTACCAGGATAACTTCATTCGAGTTGATATCGTAGGTAAACACGTTACCCTCTTTTATATAATAGTCATCTCTAACAGTAATTTTGCATCCCTTAGATTTTTCTTGGGATATAATGGGTATTAGTTTTTTCCTCCTAATCCTTGACCGTTTACATAAATCGGCAGTAAATACCAAATTCCCATTAAACTTCTTAAGTCTATTTGACTTTGCTTTCCAAAATTCTCGTAAAATTGAATTTCTCTCAATTATAGAATTAAGCGTAATTTTGACTATTGATTTATTATCAGATCTTGAAATTTTGACTAAACTTTCCAAGGAACAATCTGGCAGATCTAACTCATTCTTAATAAAATGGGAGATCTCATCGGCAAGATCATTTGTCTCAAACGGGTAATTCAAAATTATAATGTTGTTTAACGTTCTTTCATTAATAGACTTATCAATCTGAAATTCAAACATACCTCTTCAGTTGTTTGCCCGTCCTGATCTCTTGTTCAAGTTTATCCATTCTTCGAAAAACCTTATTCAACTCCTCCTTCAAATCTTTATTTTCCTTCTTCAATGATATCACTTCGGCTTTAATTGTACACAAATCAGAGTTTAGCTGGGTAAATTTTTCCTGTATCAAGTCGTAAACCGCTTTAATAGTATACTTCGACTCGTCAGCTTCATGCTTTTCCACTTCCGAAGTCTTCACGAAATAGTCCTGGATATTCGCGTCCCTTATTGTTCCGGTTTTTTTTCAAAAAGGATTCTATATCTTGATCTTGGTCTTCTTCTACAAATTCCGTTAAATTGCTTTTATCAGTATTACTCATATTACCTTTTCGGGGTCTTCCACGCCCTCGTTTTTGCATATCTTCGCACTCTGTAGCTTGAAATGATCCAGTCAAGGGGCCTGGATTAGATTCTATCCCAGCGATAATCAACAAGCATCTGATTAGCCTAAAACAAAGTCTATTCGAGTTTATCAAGATTATCTGATAAGTCATCTTTTTAATCTTAAGCATTGAAACACTCGAACTGTACTACTGAGCTCTGACAAAAAGTTACCAACAGCGCCGACTACCTGCCAACTCCCTAATTCATGAAGATTCTACATGACAGCATAATTTCTGTTTAGTAAGTTGTCATAGTTTCGAATATTTTAACATTTTTATATTTATGTATAACTTTTTGTACGCGAGTCAACGAGACTGTCAATAAACAGACAGTAATTGTTGTAATTTTCGATATAAGTATTTATAGTTTATAAATACATTGTGAGAACCGGAAGCCCTCCTGTTCTCCCCCCTTGTATTATGGAATTAATTTAATAATCTACGTATAATTTATATTGTTTTATAAAATTCTTATATATATATTCACATATGTTAAAACTAACATTTTGTGAAAGAAAAACGTTTCCGTTTAGAACTTCCTTGCAGATGTTAACGAAACTTTCTCACCCACCCATCTATTCTCCCTCACTATCGATAAGCTTAATTATTACCAAGTGGTTGCTTTAGAAAACCCGTTTATTTTATGTTGTCGAATACAGAATTTACTGTACTATCTGAAGAATGTTATAATATTAAATATTGAAAAATTTATTAAATAATATAATTGATTTTAGAAAAGAGAAGATTTCGTCCCCCTTTCATTTCAAAGGAAGTTAAGTTCCGTTTTTGAGATCGTTATCGATGACTAAACTGGTTGACGTCAAGTGATTTACCCCATTGTTTTATCCTCAAATAATGTAAGATTGTAATGTTTTGATTGGGTAGAGCAGAAGAATATTATCGAAATTCGCACCCAAATCGAAGAAACCAGTAATAGTTTCCGAAGTAAAAGCAAGAGTTGGTCCTCGAATATAGACCAGGAGCTCATCGATAGTTCCGCCCTGAAATTGAATATAAATTAAGTCCTAATATATATGTGGAAGAATCAAAACTTGTAAATTTGTGTGCCAATAGAAAACATCTAGATTCATCAATATATGAAGTATTATGATTGTAGATCATTTTGTAAACTCTCTCTCTCTCGGTGATAGGAAATAGATTAAGATAGATGTAGATCCGATCGAATATGTACATTTATCCTTTGTAATTATTTTACTAGTTCAAATAAATATGATTTTCTCTGACTCAAATTTTTAGTCGGTTCCTCCAAACTTACTCACGTCCTTCCCTAGTCATTCTGCAAAATATATTTAAATACGCGTGTTATCCGCGTTTAAGAATGTAATAACCTGGTGTCAGAAGAAAATGTCTTCCACAGGTTTTTGTGAACACCTGAGAGATAAATAAATATCTTAAGGAAACCATCCTGTACTTCCGAGTAACTGTTTTAATACAGGGTACTGTAAGTAATGTAAAGAGTAAAAGCATAACCTTCATATACCTTGCAACGCTTACATACATTAAAAATCTATCGTTGATATAATACTTGTACAATAAAATTTTTTTTTTGGTTACTTTCTGACAGTTTATAATGTTATGTTAACTTATACATACATATAATTTTACGGTTAAAAGTATAAAGAATTAAGAACTAAATTTTGATTTTCTTTCTCAATGTTATTATTTCTTATACATATTGTTTCTGCAGTCATATTTGTTGACAATACTTCACTGGACATAGTCGAAACTAACAAGACATTACAATATTAATAACTTTAAACATTGATATAATTAGAAACGCAAGATATTAGTTGATTTTCTAAATGCTTTTGAATTTTTGTCAATTTATTTTTTGAAAATCGCTAAAGAATTTGTAAATTATTTTAAAATTTGATTTCTACAATCGAAAGTACGAATAATAATCTTATTATCATTCGTACTTTCGATTATTAATCTTAATATCTATTGTAAGTATTATTTTAATAATGTATAGTTAATCGTAAAAATATAATCAGTATAGTTAATCGTACAAATATTTTAATTATAACATGTGACATACATTTCTGTTTTATATCTCATATACTTTTAGTGAATAAATGTTTTACTTTCATGCCAGAATAAGGTAGACTTACCTTTGCAAATCTCATTTTCGTACACTAGATTTTTTTTGCATTTGCACGTTGCCTTATTAAGATCATTAATTATGCAATCTGCTTCCAAATGATCACAATGATCCTTCCAACTAATTCCATCTTTTCTGATAGTTTCACAAATTTCTGAAATAGAATAAAATATTTTAGTAGTAATATAATTTTTTCGCTTTCTTTTTCTACAATCAATTTAAATGTTCATAAATAATTTAATCGAACGTGAAACTAAATATTAATATTAAAATCATAATACATATTTTACAACTATCAGTCTATTGTATGTTGTAATATCAGTGAAAAACTTTCAAACATATTTGATTGCTCGAAAATACAGCAACTCACCGAATATAAAATTTATATTTTTTGTCTCTAAACTGCAAATGCAAAAATACAAATAAAAATTATTTACATACTCAGTTATGTAATTCTCAAAATGCCTGGTAAAATCACAGAAGTCCGACTCATATTTGAAAGTTCATAACTATATTAATACTTGAATTAGCGACTTAAGATTATTAGTAGCTTCGTTTCTCTTTATGCGCTGGCGATCCTCACCAAATTTTTAGTGCATGCGCGATATCGTTCGGAAAAAACATATTTGCATAAGTAGTAGGCCTCACAAACCACACCAGGCCAAGCTCGCGGCGTTGCGAAATTGTAAATAATATTTTATTTCTGAAATTCGTATATTTGTGTTTGTTTAATTTCTAAGACACTCACTGTGTTAGTATAAAAACGTTTAGGAAGCTGCTGAACGTCTGTTATAGAATGATCCACAACCTATTTTGCATTAAAACATGCAAAATTACTATGTTAAAATGTCTAAATTTCTGTTTTCAAATTTTAACCGGAAAAAATTAATTTTTATGCCTAAACACATTACCGTACTATGTGTCGTTAAAATATAGCGAAAATACTCAGGTTATGATAAGATTACATCGTGCTTTCCAAAGAAAATGTTATTATTTTTGTTACAACGAAAAAGTTAATGTTTTTGTTTATGTAGTCGTGTAAATAAATATTTCAGGTAAATAAAACGATTGTTTTATTTTCAATATGTTTTAGTAAACCTGTTATATACATATACATTAACAAAATATTTTAACTTTTTTTACAGGCCATATAATGTAGTGTTTTCTTCAGTGTTTTTGAATTCCCACTAGGCTGCAAGTAGAATTTTTTCCACCAAGCATTCCGGTAGTTAATTACAGAACGATGATCGCATCTCCCTCTCAGGTACTAACTTTTTTCCATAAAACACTCATCGAATGTGTCATTAAGAACTTAACTACAACAATTCTCAATTAGTCGAAAACAATAACGTAGGTCAAAGAAAACATCGAAATAAAATGTGTGGACCCAAAATAAATGAATCAAGTCAAAACGAGAAAATCGTCGAAAGTTTTAAGTTTTTTCTCCCAGCTTTATTTCATATACAAAGTTTAAACGTGGTCGATCACTAATCCATTCCAACGTTGTTTAACAAATTCTACTGCATATATCTTTCACTGTAGGCGCCCTATGCGATGAACATATCAGAGTAGTCTTTGTTTATCAAGCACCCGAATTTTCTGTCTTGTCATAGACACGTTTTGCGATCTTAAGACGTCAATCAATTTTGTCTAAGTATAAGCTCTCTAATTTCGCTAGAAAATCGTAAACTCCAATACTCAAGTATGTTGCAGTATGTTTCTTCATTTAATGTAGAACGCAATGTCAACGCAATAACAGAATTTCATGTTATACTCTGTATACGTATAAATAGTTTATATGAAAAAAAAGGTATTTTTCAATATGATTAGATTGTAGAGTTAACATTTATCAACGGCATTGTCTGTAGGTCTGACTCCATGTTAAACTCCAACTACCTACACACTCGACTGCTAACGCAAAACCGAAATTGCAGTAAACGAGGATTTTGTGTCTGCCTTAAAATATGCGATGTTACCAATCCTGACATAGCAGTCATCGGTCTGGTGCTGACCCTCTGGTCATAATAGCATTTAGTCAGCGAGTAAATGGCATTTTCGTTAGGCCAGAAGAAATTTCTGTAACTCTTCGCTGTAAATATTTACAAGTCAAAACTACATTTTCAATGCACTAAACATATTATGCCAAATCTGTAAATCTTTAGTTTTATTTTTCGAAAACTTTCTGACTATTCTATAATGTTACATCAACTTATATGACATATAATTTTACCGTTAGTAATACAGAATCGAAAATTAAATTTTGCGAACGATTCGAAGAGTTTACTTGATGTTGTCTTTTCTATATGTGTATTGTTTTTGCAGTCATAGTCGATTGACAACACTTAAGTGAAGATACTCGAAATTCATACGTTATTGTAATATTAACGCTGTGAGTAATTACATTATCAAAATAGCACAAAATAAACTGATTTACTGCAGCGATGCGCTTTTGATTACAATATAGTTAATTTTTAAATGTCATTTATGCTTTTAAATATTTTTTTACTATTTTATTTTTTAGATTTACAAAAGAAAAATTTTAATAATGATCACAAAAAAATCTTAACAAAAACACGAATAATAAATCACCATTACACATGTGCGATAATTATAGTAAAGCTACTTTCTTATTTTTATATAGCAGCAATTCAAACTCACCTATGCAAGCATTATCTTTGAATCGCTTAGAAACTGCAGTGCATTCGCAAGTTGCAGTTTTCTCATTATTAACTATACATGTTGCTCCTATCTCGTTACAATGGTCATTCCAGGTTTTGCCATCTACTTCGTCAGTGTCACATATGTCTGCAATATATTTAAAAAGTTTAGTAATCTTATAAGCATTTCGTGTACACTTATATCGATTCGATTAAATGTTTAACAACTACTTGAATTACACATAAAACTAAATACTTATGTTGAATTTATAATACACAATTAACGAAATTTCACTTTATCGCAACGTATGTGCACATCATAAAATTTATACACATATACATTTGTTAGAGGATTTAAGAACGAGCTGAAAATATTATTTAAATTATTATTAATTGCAAAAAAAATATGCAAAATTGTTAACTCAGATGTTTAGTTACTCAAAATGCTTTTTAACATTGCGTTCTTTATCAGTTACGCTGAAAAATTAAAGTAAATGCTTTGTACAAAATTTTTCGAACGCATGTAAATACAATAAAATATGTAACAGTTTTCTTACAACAAATCAAAATGTATCGAAATTAAAAAAGTATACTGCGTGAATAAATGTCATAATAATGACGCATATTTTGACATTCTCATGTTTGAAATTAGTGTGTAAGCCGCACTTGACGAAATTATTAACAGAAAATTTTTCACTTTCGATAGATTAATTAGTTCAAATCCGAGCTAAAACGAAATTTTCAATTTAATTCTCAATATGCCTGGTACAATCAAATAAGCCCGACTCATTCTTTTAAGTATATAACTATTTTAATAGTTGCATTTGCGACTTGAGGTTGTCAGTAGCTTCGTTTTTCTTTATTAGTCGTTGATCCTCATTAACTTTTCAGTGCATCGCGCGACATCGTACGAACAAAAAATATTTGCATGAGTGGTAAGCCTCACAAACCCCAACAGGCCGAACTCGCGGCATTGCAATATTGTAAGTAATATTTTATTTGTAGAATCCGTATATTTTTGTTTCTTTAATTTCTAAGACATTCACGCTGTTAGTATATAAACGAATAAGTAGCTGCTAGGCGTTCGTTAAGAATAATTTATATTTTTTTGCATTGAACATTTGAAAATTACTATGCGAATAATGTTTAAACTTTTGTTTTTAAATTTTTACTGAAAAAATTAATTTTTATGCCTTAACACATAATCGTGTTATGATTCGTTAAAATAAAGCCAAAATACGTAAGATATGATGAAATTATATCATGATTTTCAAAGAAAAATTTGGTATTTCTGTTACAACGAAAAAGTAAATGTTTCTGTTAATGTAGTCGTGTAAATAGATATTTCACGTGAATCAGCGACTGTTTTATTTATAATATGTTCTAGAAAACTTGTTATATCTATACATTGACATAATGTTCAAACTTTTTTACATGCGATATGACGTAGTGTTTTTTTACAGTGTTTCTGAAATCCAACTTGGCTGCAAGTAAAATTTTTTTCACCAAGCATTCCGGTAGTTAATTACAGTACGATAATCGCATCTTTCTAATCGTACTAACTTTTTTTCATAAAAGACTCATTGAATGTGTCATTAAAAATTAACTACAACTATTCTTCATTAATCGAAAACAAAAACGTGGCTTAAAGAAAACATCGAAATATAATGTGTGGACCCAAATTAAAAAAATCGAGTCGAAAACAATAAAATCGTCAAGAGTTTTAGATTTTTTTTCAGTTTTATTTCAAATACAAAGTTTAACCGTGCTCGATCAGTGATCCATTCCAACGTTGTGTACCAAATTCTATTGCATATTTTTTACTGTACGTGTCCTATGCAATTAACATTTTAGAGAAGTCTATGTGTATCAAGCACCCGAATTTTCTGTCTTGTCATAGACACGTTTTGCGATCTTAAGACGTCAATCAATTTTGTCTAAGTATAAGCTCTCTAATTTCGCTAGAAAATCGTAAACTCCAATACTCAAGTATGTTGCAGTATGTTTCTTCATTTAATGTAGAACGCAATGTCAACGCAATAACAGAATTTCATGTTATACTCTGTATACGTATAAATAGTTTATATGAAAAAAAAGGTATTTTTCAATATGATTAGATTGTAGAGTTAACATTTATCAACGGCATTGTCTGTAGGTCTGACTCCATGTTAAACTCCAACTACCTACACACTCGACTGCTAACGCAAAACCGAAATTGCAGTAAACGAGGATTTTGTGTCTGCCTTAAAATATGCGATGTTACCAATCCTGACATAGCAGTCATCGGTCTGGTGCTGACCCTCTGGTCATAATAGCATTTAGTCAGCGAGTAAATGGCATTTTCGTTAGGCCAGAAGAAATTTCTGTAACTCTTCGCTGTAAATATTTACAAGTCAAAACTACATTTTCAATGCACTAAACATATTATGCCAAATCTGTAAATCTTTAGTTTTATTTTTCGAAAACTTTCTGACTATTCTATAATGTTACATCAACTTATATGACATATAATTTTACCGTTAGTAATACAGAATCGAAAATTAAATTTTGCGAACGATTCGAAGAGTTTACTTGATGTTGTCTTTTCTATATGTGTGTTGTTTTTGCAGTCATAGTCGATTGACAACACTTAAGTGAAGATACTCGAAATTCATACGTTATTGTAATATTAACGCTGTGAGTAATTACATTATCAAAATAGCACAAAATAAACTGATTTACTGCAGCGATGCGCTTTTGATTACAATATAGTTAATTTTTAAATGTCATTTATGCTTTTAAATATTTTTTTACTATTTTATTTTTTAGATTAACAATAGAAAAAATTTTAATAATGATCACAAAAAAAATCTTTATTAAAACACGAATAATAAATCACCATTACACATGTGCGATGATTATAGTTAAACTACTTTCTTATTTTTATATAACAGCAATTCAGACTCACCTATGCAAGCGTTATCTTTGTATCGCTTAGAAACTTCAGTGCATTCGCAAGTTGCATTTTTATCATTATTAACTATACATGTTCCTCCTATCTCTTTACAATGGTCATTCCAGGTTTTGCCATCTACTTCGTCATTATCACAAATGTCTGCAATATATTTAAAAAGTTTAGTAATTTTATAAGCATTTCGTGTACACTTTTAACGATTCGATTAAATGTTCAACAACTACTTGAATTACACATAAAACTAAATACTTATGTTGAATTTATAATACACAATTAACGAAATTTCACTTTATCGCAACGTATGTGCACATCATAAAATTTATACACATATACATTTGTTAGAGGATTTAAGAACGAGCTGAAAATATTATTTAAATTATTATTAATTGCAAAAAAAATATGCAAAATTGTTAACTCAGATGTTTAGTTACTCAAAATGCTTTTTAACATTGCGTTCTTTATCAGTTACGCTGAAAAATTAAAGTAAATGCTTTGTACAAAATTTTTCGAACGCATGTAAATACAATAAAATATGTAACAGTTTTCTTACAACAAATCAAAATGTATCGAAATTAAAAAAGTATACTGCGTGAATAAATGTCATAATAATGACGCATATTTTGACATTCTCATGTTTGAAATTAGTGTGTAAGCCGCACTTGACGAAATTATTAACAGAAAATTTTTCACTTTCGATAGATTAATTAGTTCAAATCCGAGCTAAAACGAAATTTTCAATTTAATTCTCAATATGCCTGGTACAATCAAATAAGCCCGACTCATTCTTTTAAGTATATAACTATTTTAATAGTTGCATTTGCGACTTGAGGTTGTCAGTAGCTTCGTTTTTCTTTATTAGTCGTTGATCCTCATTAACTTTTCAGTGCATCGCGCGACATCGTACGAACAAAAAATATTTGCATGAGTGGTAAGCCTCACAAACCCCAACAGGCCGAACTCGCGGCATTGCAATATTGTAAGTAATATTTTATTTGTAGAATCCGTATATTTTTGTTTCTTTAATTTCTAAGACATTCACGCTGTTAGTATATAAACGAATAAGTAGCTGCTAGGCGTTCGTTAAGAATAATTTATATTTTTTTGCATTGAACATTTGAAAATTACTATGCGAATAATGTTTAAACTTTTGTTTTTAAATTTTTACTGAAAAAATTAATTTTTATGCCTTAACACATAATCGTGTTATGATTCGTTAAAATAAAGCCAAAATACGTAAGATATGATGAAATTATATCATGATTTTCAAAGAAAAATTTGGTATTTCTGTTACAACGAAAAAGTAAATGTTTCTGTTAATGTAGTCGTGTAAATAGATATTTCACGTGAATCAGCGACTGTTTTATTTATAATATGTTCTAGAATACTTGTTATATCTATACATTGACATAATGTTCAAACTTTTTTACATGCGATATGACGTAGTGTTTTTTTACAGTGTTTCTGAAATCCAACTTGGCTGCAAGTAAAATTTTTTTCACCAAGCATTCCGGTAGTTAATTACAGTACGATAATCGCATCTTTCTAATCGTACTAACTTTTTTTCATAAAAGACTCATTGAATGTGTCATTAAAAATTAACTACAACTATTCTTCATTAATCGAAAACAAAAACGTGGCTTAAAGAAAACATCGAAATATAATGTGTGGACCCAAATTAAAAAAATCGAGTCGAAAACAATAAAATCGTCAAGAGTTTTAGATTTTTTTTCAGTTTTATTTCAAATACAAAGTTTAACCGTGCTCGATCAGTGATCCATTCCAACGTTGTGTACCAAATTCTATTGCATATTTTTTACTGTACGTGTCCTATGCAATTAACATTTTAGAGAAGTCTATGTGTATCAAGCACCCGAATTTTCTGTCTTGTCATAGACACGTTTTGCGATCTTAAGACGTCAATCAATTTTGTCTAAGTATAAGCTCTCTAATTTCGCTAGAAAATCGTAAACTCCAATACTCAAGTATGTTGCAGTATGTTTCTTCATTTAATGTAGAACGCAATGTCAACGCAATAACAGAATTTCATGTTATACTCTGTATACGTATAAATAGTTTATATGAAAAAAAAGGTATTTTTCAATATGATTAGATTGTAGAGTTAACATTTATCAACGGCATTGTCTGTAGGTCTGACTCCATGTTAAACTCCAACTACCTACA